>NC_088399.1:82790440-82972940 GCF_034236695.1 Oncorhynchus nerka | reverse complement strand
TTCCTCTTCACCACTGCTCTTGTGTTTGCATTCAGTGATTCATCTTTGGTGCCTCCGCTGACCGGTATTTTGCTTTTAAATCCCACACACCAGTCGTGACTTCATCCCCTGATTCAGGGCCTAATTCGGGGGAGGTTATCGTAGAGAGGCTCCTCGGGGCCCGCTGGGCCCCCACTCACGCATGTGGCTACAATCACTGTCCTGTGTCTGTACTGCTGAAGGAGTGTCACTACTGTATTGTACTGCACTGATGACTCACAGCAACCTCATATTATAGAGAAATGTGTAAGATGTGACTGTGCATGAATCAGTGTTTACTGGAAACAAAACAACTCCTGATATGGAGATTATTAATTACACCCCTGATGACTGACATATTGAACAAATCAAAGTTTATTTGTCACGTGCGCCAAATAAAACAGGTGTAGTAGACCTTACAGTGAAATGCTTATTTACAACCTCTAACCAATAGTGCAAAAAAGGTATTAGGTGAACAATAGGTAAGTAAAGAAATAAAACAACAGTAAAAAGACAGGCTATATACAGTAGCGAAGCTATAAAACAACAGACACCGGTTAGTCAGGCTGATTGAGGTAGTATGTACATGTAGATATGGTTAAAGTGACTATGCATATTTGATGAACAGAGAGTAGCAGTAGCGTGAAGAAGGGTTGGCGGGTGGTGGGTGTTGAGACACAATGCAGATAGCCCGGTTAGTCAATGTGCGGGAGCACTGGTTGGTCGGGCCAATTGAGGTAGTATGTACATATGTACATGAATGTGTAGCAGCAAAGTAATGCAAATAGTCCTGGTAGCCATTTGATTACCTGTTCAGGAGTCTTATGGCTTGGGGGTAAAAACTGTTGAGAAGCCTTTTTGTCACCGCCTGGTGTAGAGGTTGAAAATGTAACATTTGCCATAGTTGACTGGACAGTGGACTTCCAAGGACCTTCATCAATCGCTTATGAATCTGAAGTATGTGAAGTATGTATGTGTAGGATGTGCATAAATGCTATCTAGTAGCGTGTGTTTATTTAGATAAGTGGGTTTGAAAACTTGTGTTGAAATAGCAGTTTCAACATAAAAGGAGATCAATCTCTTATCAGTTGACCTTTCTATGAATGCTACTTCCACTGCACTGCCTCTTTCAATTGTGATCGCATGTGTGAAGGCTCTTTGACTGATTTTGGGGATAGACCTCTCCACCTGCTCCTCTTGCCCCCTGCCCCCTGCCCCCTCTCCCCATGTCGTGTGTTGTATTGATTGTGTCTTAACAGTATTGATTGGTCACACTGGGGGGCTACTAGGGCACATATGTGTGTATGGAGAAGACCCCCCCCCCCCTCTGGCTAATCCTTTGTATCCTTTGTACCTCCAATATCGTCTTCACTGACAGACCTCTGCTCCATCCAGATTTTGGAGCACTGTTGTTTTAGGCGACGATTGAAGGTGTCTAGGAAATTCTATGGGGAAGAAAACTAAACAAAATTATTTAGATGGTGGACATATTGTAGCAAAGGTTTGTTTATTGTCCTTCCTTTGTCATTTGAGCGATCATAAGTTGTTCACTAGCTTTGCTAACCACAGTACAGGTGAGTCTTTTCAAAGCACCCCTGTTGAAGTTGTTCTAGTAGTGACCACTAGGGGGTAGGTAGGTGATAACTTTGCGAACATGAAACAAGTGGATGACTGCTTACATCACAAGCTAAGAAAGCTAAATCGCATGGACAGAATAGAAAGGAAGACCTCCATGGCAGCAGTTGTTTTTTGAAAAGAACGTGTTTAGGTTTACTCAATACTAGATTTGGAGCTGCCTCATAGGAGAGGCATGATGGTGTTAGAGTAGGAACTGCATTCCATTTGTATTCATCGTCAAATCTGATAGGAGATATGAAGAAGAGATAATCTTGAGGTAGGAGAGAGAGAGAGAGAAACCAGTGAAGCACAAACACCATTGTAAATACAAACTATATTTATCTGTCTATTTATTTTCCCTTTCATACTTCAACTATGTACACCTTGCTACACGCTGTACATAGACACACTGAAAAAATGAAATGCTCTGTGACACTAAAACTAGTGGCAACTGAGCTGCCACCAACTTAAAGGAGACGAAACCTTGACTGTGTTGGTGTATTGAAACACATGGTTGTGAGGGTGTTAGGACAGATTTAAGATGTTCTGAAACATTCACACAGAGATGTTCTGAAACATTCACACGGAGATGTTCTGAAACATTCACACAGAGATGTTCTGAAACATTCACACGGAGATGTTCTGAAACATTCACACAGAGATGTTCTGAAACATTGACACAGAGATGTTCTGAAACATTCACACGGAGATGTTCTTAAACACTCACACAGAGATGTTCTGAAACACTCACACAGAGATGTTCTGAAACACTCACACGGAGATGTTCTTAAACACTCACGCAGAGATGTTCTGAAACACTCACACGGAGATGTTCTTAAACACTCACACAGAGGTGTTCTGAAACATGACATGGTGTGTTGTAACACCACATAATCAAGAGTTGTTCAACACCTTGCCAGAGACTGGGAGCCTTAAAAGTTTTAAAACACTATGATGGTGTTTTGAGTCCTTTCTAGTGCAGAATTAGATCCCTTATTCTCGAGTTTCCAAATACTGTAAATGGGAGTCTCTCCTCTTATTGTTTATTCCCTGCTCTTACTGTGCTTACCCCTTCATTTTTTCTCACATTTGATTAGGTTACAGTCTTATTCAAAAATTGATTTAAAAAATGTTCTAATGTCCTAATCAATCTACATACAATACCCCACAATGACAAAGCAAAAACTGGTTTTTAGAAATGTTTTCGAAAAAATAATAATAATAAAAACAAAAAAAAACATTTACAAAAGTATTCAGACCCTTTACTCAGTACTTTGTTGAAGCACCTTTGGCAGCAATTACAGACTTGAGTCTTCTTGGGTATGACGCCACAAGCTTGGCACACCTGTATTTGGGTAGTTTCTCCCATACTTCTCTGCAGATCCTATCAAGTTCTGTCAGGTTGGATGGGGAGCGTTGCTACATAGCTATTTTCAGGTCTCTCCAGAGATGTTCGATCGGGTTCACGTTCGGGTTCTGGCTGGGCCACTCAAGGACATTCAGAGACTTGCCCCGAGGCCACTCCTGCGTTGTCTTGGCTGTGTGCTTAGGGTCATTGTCCTGTTGGTAGGTTAACCTTCGCCCCAGTCTGAGGACCTGAGCTCTCTGGAGCAGGTTTTCATCACTTATCTTTCTGTAAAAAAAAATCCCCACTGCCTGAGGCTGCCACCACCGTGCTTCACCGTAGGGATGGTGCCAGGTTTCCTCCAGACATGACGCTTGGCATTCAGGCCAAAGACTTCAATCTTGGTTTCATCAGACCAGAGAATCTTGTTACTCATGGTCTGAGAGTCTTTAGGTGCCTTTTGGCAAACTCCAAGTGGGCTGTCATGTGCCTTTCACAGAGGAGTGGCTTCCATCTGGCCACTCCACCATAAAGTCCTGATTGGTGGAGTGCAGCAGAGATGGTTGTCCTTCTAGAAGATTCTCTCATCCCCACAGAGGAACTCTAGAGCTTTGTCAGAGTGACCATCAGGTTTTTGGTCACCTCCCTGACAAAGGCCCTTCTCCCCCGATTGCTCAGTTTGGCCGGGTAGCCAGCTCTGGGAAGAGTCTTGGTGGTTACAAACTTCTTACATTTAAGAATGATGGAGGCCACTGTGTTCTTTGGGACCTTCAATGCTGCAGAAATCATTTGGTACCCTTCCCCAGATCTGTGCCTCATCACAATCCCGTCTCAGAGCTCTACGGACAATTCATTTGACCATGCATTGTCAACTCTGGGACCTTATGGCGTGTGCCTTTCCAAGTCATGTCCAATCAGTTGAATTTACCACAGCTGACTCCAATTAAGTTGTAGAAACATCTCAAGGATGTTCAATGGAAACTGGATACACCTGAGCTCAATTTTGAGTGTCATAGCAAAGGGTCTGAATACTTATGTAAATAATGCATTTCTGTTTTAAGTGTTTTATACATTTGCAAACATTTCCAAAAACCTGCTTTCGCTTTGTCATTATGAGATATTGTGTGTAGATAGATAAGGATTTTTTTTATTTAATCCATTTTAGAATAAGGCTGTAACGTAGCAAAATATGGAAAAAGTCAAGGGGTCTGAATAGTTTCCGAATGCACTGTAGTGTAGCATATAGCATGTGGGCTACACATCAAACAGTAGATAAAACTCATGAAGCCAGTAGGCAAACCAGCAGTATTAACTGAAAAGCAGGTCTTAATTTACACAAAAAAAGTGTGAAAGGTGCAAACAATTATGTGTCAATTACCAGCTACATGTAGCATCAAGAAAACTGATCAATGAATCAAAATGGCTGTTTTACTTGGACTATTCGCATTAGCGGCCAAAATGCTACACAAAACAAATGTTCTTATTGAGTGAAATCCTCTTCTGTTTCCTTCTTCAATGTGATACAATAGTGTACATGCGTTTTCATTGATGCATACTTTTGTTTTGAGTATCATCTGAGAAAGTGGCGTGCTCTCACCTACCTCATGAAAAACCCGTGAAAAACCCGAATACTAGGGAGGCGCCCGAAAACTTGCATGTTTTTATACTTGACAGTAGATTTGCTAGAGGGCACACCAGCCCACGAATGCCCTCCCTCCATGTCTCAGACTGGGGGAATGCTGAACACTACAGAATCATAATGTTTCAAGTTCATATTTTGCTTCTAAACATTTGTTTTCTGATATGAAGGTATGAAAAAACAAAGGTGGATTTTCACCCCAAAAAACTTCTCCTTGGCTCTATTCAGACTTGAGTTAAATAAGTTGATTTAAAGTGGTCCATTTTTTCATTGAGTTATTGTTTTGTCTACTTATCTCAAGTCTGAATTGGACACCATGAGCTGGAGAACTGTTTTCTCCAGGAAGACTGGCTGAGTGGGCTAAAGCAGTGTTTTCACAAGCAGGAGAACTGGGTGCACATCCACCTTCTCACATGTATACCACTGGTGAGGGCTCACTTTATACCTGTTCCCTCTGCTATAACTTACATACCCCGAAGCATTTTGATTGCAACGTTATTTATATTCTCTATAATTAGTGCCAAAGTCTACCTTAGGAAACTATTTAATTCCTAGTGTCTTCTTTAAAATGTTATTCAAAATATTGACAAATTCTATCAATATTCAGAATCAATCAGGATTTATAAACCATTTGAATACAGCCCCAAATATTTATTGGAGGAGGCACACGGGGAGTGTGGCGAGTTCAGGTAGGAGACCTGCGCCAACTTCCCGTGCTTACCGGAGAGCGAGAGGGACCGGGCAGGCACCGTATTATGCGGTGGAGCGCACTGTGTCCCCGGTGCGTGTGCATAGCCCGGTGCGGTAAATTCCAGCTCCTCATATCGGCTGGGCTAGAGTGGGATTCGAGCCAGGTGCCATGAAGCCGGCTCTACGCAGCTGGTCTCCAGTGCATCTCCTTGGGCCGGCGTACATGGCACCAGCCTTACGCATGGTGTCCCCGGTTTGCCAGCCCAGTGCGGGCTATTCCACCTCACCGCACTGGCCTGGCTATGGGGAGCATTCAACCAGGTAAGGTTGGGCAGGCTCGGTGCTCAAGAGTTCCAATGCGCCTGCACGGTCCGGTCTATCCAGTGCCACCTCCACGCACCAGCCCTCCGGTGGCAGCCCCCCGCACCAGGCTGTCTCTCCGTCTTCTCCCTACAGGTGCTCCCGCCTGTCCAGCACTGCCAGAGCCTTCCTCCTGCCCAGCGCTATCAGAGTCTCCCGTCTGTCCTGAGCCGCCAGAGTCTCCCGTCTGTCCTGAGCCGCCAGAGTCTCCCGTCTGTCCTGAGCCGCCAGAGTCTCCTGTCAGCCAGGAGCCGCCAGTCAGCCAGGAGCCGCCAGTCAGCCAGGAGCCGCTAGAGCCGCCAGTCAGCCAGGAGCCGCCAGAGCCGCCAGTCAGCCAGGAGCCGCCAGAGCTATCAGCCAGCCAGGAGCCACCAGATCCGTCAGCCAGCCAGGAGCCGCCAGAGCCGTCAGCCAGCCAGGAGCCACCAGAGCCGTCAGTCAGCCAATAGCCACCAGAGCCGTCAGTCAGCCAAGAGCCGCCAGAGCCGTCAGTCAGCCAAGTGCCGCCAGAGCCGTCAGTCAGCCAAGTGCCGCCAGAGCCGTCAGTCAGCCAGGCGATGCCAGAATCGCCCTTCACTCCGGAGCTGCCGGAGTCTCCCACCTGTCCAGCGCTGCCGGAATCGCCCGTCCATTCTGGACCCATGGCTAGGGTCCCCAGTAGGAGGACGGCTGCGAGGGTCACCGCTCATAAGAGGCCACGGGGGCGGTTGAGGAGGCAACAGGGACACTTTGGGTGTTTCAGAGTACTTCCGTTCTGTTTTGAAATAAATTCAGTGTATCAGAACACTTACATTGGGTTTACATTCGAACACCGTTTAAACTCTATATCTCAGCTTTGGCACACTACTTTCATGGTTTTACTACACAATTATGGTGTTTTGAGTCTCTATTATTTTGAAACTTTTGTGAGTGTAATGTTTACTGTTCATTTCACTTGTGTTTATTATCTATTCCACTTGGTTTGGCCAATGATTTCCATGCCAATAAAGCCAACTTAATTGGTATATACTAAGTATACTAAGGAGGAGACAGGGTGATAGGGCAGAGAGAGAGAGGAGAGCGAGAGAGATAAAGCACATACTATGGTGATAGGGCAGAGAGAGAGAGAGAGAGAGAGAGAGAGAGAGAGAGAGAGAGAGAGAGAGAGAGAGAGAGAGAGAAAGCACATACTATTGTGATAGGGCAGAGAGAGAGAGAGAGAGAGAGAGACAACCCATATTTATGTGTATTTATTTTCCCTTGTGTACTTTAACCATTTGTACATTGTTACAACACTGTATATATATATATAATATGACATTTGTAATGTCTTTATTGTTTTGAAACTTCTGTATGTGTAATGTTTACTGTAAATTTGTATTGTTTATTTCACTTTTGTATATTATCTACCTCACTTGCTTTGGCAATGTTAACACGTTTCCCATGCCAATAAAGCCCCTTGAATTGAATTGAATTGAATTGAAAGAGAGAGAGAGAGAGAGAGAGAGAGAGAGAGAGAGAAAGAGAGAGAGAAAGAGAGAGAGAGAGAGAGAGAGAGAGAGAGAGAGAGAGAGAGTGAAGGGGGTGGGGTGGAGAGAGCTAGAGAGGGAGGGGGTGAAGGGGGTGGGGTGGAGAGAGGGAGAGCGTGAAGGGGGAGGGGTGGAGTGGAGTGGAGTGGCTTGTTCTTTCTTAGTGGCTGTACATAGAACTCCGTGGCTCAGGCTGACTATGTAGTGCAGTTGTGAAAGAAGAGCGAGAGAGAGTGAGAGAAAGAGGGCACAGACTTTCTCTACCAGGTGAATGAGTTACTGAGAGCAGAGAGCAGCAGGAAAGAATATCAGCTTTCACAGGACTGTGTTTTTCCATTGGATTACAAACAGCAAGAGGGAGAGATATTTCCCAGAACACACGTAGAAGGTAAGAATACCTTTAATTGAACTCATTACCCTGTTATGTACCTCTTTTCTAACTCCCTCTGATCCTCTCTCTCGTTCTGTGCCAGATCAGGCAGGTGCAGGTTTCAGGTCATAATCTATTGTTTTGGACAAATTTACACTTGGCTTGGATGGCTGTTTGGAAGTACTTTTGACGGTAAAACCACTAAATAAATTGTATGTTCACGAACTAGTTGGATTTCCTTGCTATGCTAGTTCTATGATAGTGTATCTGTAACAAGCATTTTGGTTCAGTTATGTACAGGTTTCCTAATCCGATTCTGTGGATAGTTTGTTTCATGGTGTGGATTGGTCAGACGGACATGAAAACAGTAATGTAACCCACATATAATACTAACATATGAGATTTGAATATGTGCCATGAAAGTGCCATAAAAATGTCTGAAAGTGTCGTGTACAGATTGTTATGTATCCTACATACTATGATTACTGTTAACTTTGTCTTTGGACTGTGTCTCTGTGCGCAGTGGCATTGATGGCTTGCTTATGAAGAGGAACCAGTTTTTGTGCTGGGGGGGAAGCAGCAAGGCTATAGCTGTCCACAGTACTGCAGCACTGTGCCATTCTGTATGTCTGAGGCGCTCCCGTGCCAGACTGGAACCAGACTGGACCCAGCAGACCATGTCATATTCACAGGGATTAGATACACAAGACAAAGCTGTCGTCTACAAAAGGAAAGTTTGATTAGCAAGTAAGACCTCAGTGGACATATATTTACTGATCAATAGGTTTACTGATCAATAGGTTTACTGATCAAAAGGTTTGCTGATGAATATGTTTACTGATCAATAGGTTTACTGATCAATAGGTTTGCTGATGAATATGTTTACTGATGAATATATTTACTGATCAATAGGTTTACTGATCATTAGGTTTACTGATCATTAGGTTTACTGATCAATAGGTTTACTGATCAATAGGTTTACTGATCGATAGGTTTGCTGATGAATATGTTTACTGATCAATAGGTTTACTGATCATTAGGTTTACTGATCATTAGGTGTACTGATCATTAGGTTTACTTGGCTTAATCAATGATGGACAGTATTTGCTGTATTTACACCATACAGGCTGTTTTCCTTTAAAATATATATATATTTTTTTGCCTTTTGCCTCAGACCGCCTCTTCTCCTCTCAGAGTTGGTCTGTTTCTAACAGATCATGTAGGGAAAACGTGATATAATTTGCCCTTTGATACGGTCATTCTGGTCACATGTCCATTTACAGTACATAGAGTTGACCTGTGATTTGTTGATGGTGACAGATGGTGGTGGTGATTGTGATGGGGCTGATGGTTTGTCTGTGTGTGCTTGTGTGTGTGTGTGTGTGTGTAGTTGGTGATGGTTTTGATGGTAGTTGGTGATGGTGTTGATGGTGGTTGGTGATTGGTGATGGTGATGTTTATTGGTGATGGTATTGATGGTGGTTGATGGTAGTTGGTGATGGTGGTTGGTGATGGTGTTGTTGGTGGTTGGTGATGGTGTCGATGGGAGTTGGTGATGGTGGTTGATTATGGTGTCGATGGTGGTTGGTGATGGTGGATGATGGTGGTTGATTATGGTGTTGATGGTAGTTGGTGATGGTGGTTCATTATGGTGTCGATGGTGGTTGGTGATGGTGGATGATGGTGGTTGATTATGGTGTTGATGGTAGTTGGTGATGGTGGTTGATTATGGTGTCGATGGTGGTTGGTGATGGTGGATGATGGTGGTTGATTATGGTGTTGATGGTAGTTGGTGATGGTGGTTGATTATGGTGTCGATGGTGGTTGGTGATGGTGGATGATGGTGGTTGATTATGGTGTTGATGGTAGTTGGTGATGGTGGTTGATTATGGTGTCGATGGTGGTTGATTATGGTGTTGATGGTAGTTGGTGATGGTGTTTGATTATGGTGTCGATGGTGGTTGATTATGGTGTTGATGGTAGTTGGTGATGGTGGTTGATTATGGTGTCGATGGTGGTTGGTGATGGTGGTTGGTGATGGTGGTTGGTGATGGTGGATGATGGTGGTTGATTATGGTGTTGATGGTAGTTGGTGATGGTGGTTGGTGATGGTGGTTGGTGATGGTGGATGATGGTAGTTGATTATGGTGTTGATGGTAGTTGGTGATGGTGGTTGGTGATGGTGGTTGATGACGGTGTTGATGGTAGTGGTGATAGTGATTGGTGATAGTGGGTGTGTCTTTACTGTGCAGTTTGCTGCATGACTGTGACTTTAGCTGGTGCACACACACACCATAACCAACCACCATCAGCAACCACCATCACCAACCACAATCCACAACAACCATCACCACCACCATCAACACCATCACCACTACCATCAAAACCATCACCACTACCATCCACACCATCACCAACCACCATCACCACTACCATCAACACCCTACCAACCACCATCAACACCATCACTACTGCCATCAACACCATCACCACTACACTCCACAACTACCATCAATACCATCACCAATCACCATCACCAACCACCATCCACAACCACAATCCACAACAACCATCACCACCACCATCAACACCATCACCACTACCATCAAAACCATCACCACTACCATCCACACCATCACCAACTACCATCAACACCATCACCAACCACCATCACCACTACCATCAACACCATCACTACTACCATCAACACCATCACCACTACACTCCACAACTACCATCAATACCATCACCAATCACCATCTCCAACCACCATCACCAACCACCATCCATATCCACCATCAACACCATCACCAATAACCATCACCAACTACCATCAACACCACCACCAAATACCATCAACACCATCACCACTACCATCAAAACCATCACCACTACCCTCAACACCATCACCAACTACCAACAACACCACCACCAACCACCATCAACCTCATCACCACTACCATCAACACCACCACCAACCACCATCAACACCATCACCACTACCATCAACACTATCACCACTACCCTCAACAACTACCATCAACACCATCACCAACCACCATCACCAGCCACCAACCACCATCCACAACCACCATCACCAACTACCATCAACACCACCATCAACACTATCACTACTACCATCAACACCATCACCAACCCCCATCAACACCATCACCACTACCATCAACACCATCACCACTACCATCAACAACTACCATCAACACCATCACCAACCACCATCAACGCCATCACCACTCCCATCAATACCGTCACCACTACCATCAACACCATCACCAACTACCATCAACACCATCACCAACCACCACCAACACCATCACCAACCACCATCAACACCATCACCAACTACCATCAACACCATCACCACTACCATCAACACCATCGCCAACTACCATCAACACCATCGCCACTATCATCAACACCATCACCAACCACCATCAACACCATCACCATCACCAAGCACCATCAACACCATCACCACTACCATTAACACCATCACCACTACCATCAACAACAACCATCAACACCATCACCAACCACCATCAACGCCATCACCACTCCCATCAACACCGTCACCACTACCATCAACACCATCACCAACTACCATCAACACCATCACCAACCACCATCAACACCACCACCAACCACCATCAACACCATCACTACTACCATCAACACCATCACCACTACACTCCACAACTACCATCAATACCATCACCAATCACCATCACCAACCACCATCAACACCATCACCAATAACCATCACCAACTACCATCAACACCACCACCAACCACCATCAACACCATCACCACTACCATCAAAACCATCACCACTACCCTCAACACCATCACCAACTACCAACAACACCACCACCAACCACCATCAACCTCATCACCACTACCATCAACACCACCACCAACCACCATCAACACCATCACCACTACCCTCAACAACTACCATCAACACCATCACCAACCACCATCACCAGCCACCAACCACCATCCACAACCACCATCACCAACTACCATCAACACCACCATCAACACTATCACTACTACCATCAACACCATCACCAACCACCATCAACACCATCACCACTACCATCAACACCATCACCACTACCATCAACAACTACCATCAACACCATCACCAACCACCATCAACGCCATCACCACTCCCATCAACACCGTCACCACTACCATCAACACCATCACCAACTACCATCAACACCATCACCAACCACCATCAACACCATCACCAACCACCATCAACACCATCGCCAACTACCATCAACACCATCGCCACTATCATCAACACCATCACCAACCACCATCAACACCATCACCAAGCACCATCAACACCATCACCACTACCATTAACACCATCACCACTACCATCAACAACTACCATCAACACCATCACCAACCACCATCAACGCCATCACCACTCCCATCAACACCGTCACCACTACCATCAACACCATCACCAACTACCATCAACACCATCACCAACCACCATCAACACCATCAACACCATCACCAACCACCATCAACACCATCACCAACTACCATCAACACCATCACCACTACCATCAACACTATCGCCAACTACCATCAACACTATCACTACTACCATCAACACCATCACCAACCACCATCAACACCATCACCACTACCATCAACACCATCACCACTACCATCAACAACTACCATCAACACATCACCAACCACCATCAACGCCATCACCACTCCCATCAACGCCATCACCACTACCATCAACACCATCACCAACTACCATCAACACCATCACCAACCACCATCAACACCGTCACCAACCACCGTCAACACCATCACCAACTACCATCAACACCGTCACCACTACCATCAACACCATCACCAACTACCATCAACACCATCACCAACCACCATCAACACCATCACCAACCACCATCAACACCATCGCCAACTACCATCAACACCATCGCCACTATCATCAACACCATCACCAACCACCATCAACACCATCACCAAGCACCATCAACACCATCACCACTACCATTAACACCATCACCACTACCATCAACAACTACCATCAACACCATCACCAACCACCATCAACGCCATCACCACTCCCATCAACACCGTCACCACTACCATCAACACCATCACCAACTACCATCAACACCATCACCAACCACCATCAACACCATCAACACCATCACCAACCACCATCAACACCATCACCAACTACCATCAACACCATCACCACTACCATCAACACTATCGCCAACTACCATCAACACTATCACTACTACCATCAACACCATCACCAACCACCATCAACACCATCACCACTACCATCAACACCATCACCACTACCATCAACAACTACCATCAACACATCACCAACCACCATCAACGCCATCACCACTCCCATCAACGCCATCACCACTACCATCAACACCATCACCAACTACCATCAACACCATCACCAACCACCATCAACACCGTCACCAACCACCGTCAACACCATCACCAACTACCATCAACACCATCACCAACGACCATCAATACCATCACCAGTAACATCAACACCATCATCAACAACCATCAACACCATCACCAACTACCATCAACACCATCATCAACAACCATCAACAACACCACCACCACCATCAATACCATCACCAACTACCATCAATACCATCATCAACCATCATCACCAACTACCATCAACACTGTCATCAACCACCAACTGCCATAAACACCATCACCAGTACCATCAACACCATCATCAACCATCACCACCACCATCCCCAACCACCATCAAATCAAATGTATTTATAAAGCCCTTCTTACATCAGCCGATGTCACAAAGTGCTATACAGAAACCCAGCCTAAAAACCCAAACAGCAAGCAATGCAGATGTAGAAGCACGGTGGCTAGGAAAAACTCCCAAGAAAGGCAGGAACCTAGGAAGAAACTTTGAGAGGAACCAGGCTCTGAGGGGTATGCCAGTCCTCTTCTGGCTGTGCTGGGTGGAGATTATAACAGCAGATGGCTAAAATGTTCAAACGTTCATAGATGACCAGCAGGGTCAAATAATAGTAATCACAGTGGTTGTAGAGGGTGCAACAGGTCAGTCAACTTTGCCAAAGCACAGCCCCCTCGCCACTAGAGGGATATCTTCAAACCACCAACTTACTACCCCGAGACAAGGCCGAGTATAGCCCACTAAGATCTCCCCACGGCACGAACCCAAGGGGGGTGCCAACCCAGGCAGGAAGATCACGTTAGTGACTCAACCCACTCAAGTGACGCACCCCTCCTAGGGACGGCATGGAAGATACCAGTAAGCCAGTGACTCAGTAATAGTAATAGGGTTAGAGGCTGAGAATCCCAGTGGAGAGAGGGGAACCGGCCAGGCAGAGACAGCAAGGGCGGTTCGTCGCTCCAGTGCCTTTCCGTTCAACTTAATACACGTGGGCCAGACTACACTCAATCATAGGATTTACTGAAGAGATGAGTCTTCAATAAAGACTTAAAGGTCGAGACAGAGAAGCCAGTGTAGAGAGGCTAGCACTGGAATAATATGATCACACTTTTTAGTTCTAGTCAAGATTCTAGCAGCCGTGTTTAGCACTAACGGAAGTTTATTTAGTGCTTTATTTGCGTAGCCGGAAAGTAGAGCATTGCAGTAGTCTAATCTAGAAGTGACAAAAGCATGGATACATTTTTTTGCATCATTTTTGGACAGAAGTTTTCAGATTTTTGCAATGTTACGTAGATTTAAAAAAGCTATCCTTGAAACAGTCTTGATATGTTCGTCAAAAGAGAGATCGGGGTCCAGCGTAACGAAGATCTCTTTGTTTCTTGGAAACTAGAACTAGCATCTCTGTTTTGTCCGAGTTTAAAAGTAAAATATTTGCCGCCATCCACTTCCTTATGTCTGAAACACAGGCTTCCAGGGAGGGCACTTTTGGGGCTTCCCCATATGTTTCATCAAAATGTACAGCTGTGTGTCATCTGCATAGCAGTGAAAGTTAACATTATGTTTCAGAATTTGATCACCAGGAGGTAAAATATTTAGTGAAAACAATAGTGGTCCTAAAACGGAACCTCGAGGAACACCGAAATGTACATTTGATTTGTCAGATGACAAACAATCCACTAAGACAAACTGATATATTTTCGACAGATAAAATCTAATCCAGGCCAGAACTTGTCCGTGTAGACCAATTTGGTTTTCCAATCTCTCCAAAAGAATGTGGTGATCGATGGTATCAAAGCAGCACTAAGGTCTTAGGAGCATGAGGACGGAGCCTTGGTCTGATTGTCTGAATACCAGAGAGTTAGTTTTTTATGACAAATGTTGTTTTGTTTTTAGGGGTGCATCTGCATCTAGGGTATTACGCAAGGTTAAATTTAGTTCCTCAGTTAGGTGGCTAACCGATTTTTGTACTCTGACGTCCTTGGGTAGGTGGAGGGAGTCTGGAAGGGTATCTAGGAATCTTTGGGTTGTCGAAAAGCCATCCTCCATTTATGGACTTTTCCATGTGAATATTAAAGTCACCCAAAATTAGAATATTATCTGCCATAACTACAATGTCCGATAGGAATTCAGGGAACTCAGTGAGGAATGCTGTATATGGCCCAGGAGGCCTGTAAACAGTAGCTATAAAAAGTGATTGAGTAGGCTGCATAGATTTCATCACTAGAAGCTCAAATTATGAAAACGCAGTAATCTTTTTTGGTAAATAGAA
Source organism: Oncorhynchus nerka (assembly GCF_034236695.1). Lineage (NCBI taxonomy): Eukaryota > Metazoa > Chordata > Actinopteri > Salmoniformes > Salmonidae > Oncorhynchus > Oncorhynchus nerka. The sequence goes on along the minus strand of NC_088399.1, from coordinate 82,957,612 downwards.
ATTTGCTATCGTAAATGTCATCAACATCTCCGCCCTTGTGGGATGCGCAGGGAATATGGTCACTAGTGTAATCAGGAGGAAAGGCCTAATTTAACACAGTGAAATCATCAGGATTAAGCCATGTTTCAGTCAGGCCAATCACATTAAGACTATGATCAGTGACTAGTTCATTGAGTTGAACTACCTTGGAGGTGAGGGATCTAACATTAAGTAGCCCTATTTTGAAATGTGATATATCACAATTGCTTTCAATAATGACAGGAACGGAGGTGAGATTGCTAAGGCGAACACCGCCATGTTCAGTTTTGTCCAACCGAGATCAAGGCACAGTCTCAATGGGGATAGCTGAGCTGACTACACTGACTGTGCTAGTGGCAGACTCCACTAAGCTGGCAGGCTGGCTAACAGCCTGCTGCCTGACCTGGATCTCACTGTGGAGCTAGAGGAGTTAGAGCCCTGTCTATATTCATAGATAAGATGAGAGCACCCCTCCAGCTAGGATGGAATCCGTCACTCCTCAACATCAACACCATCCCCAACCACCATCAACACCATCACCAACTACCATCAAGACCATCACCAACAAGACACACACACATACACACATTTGCAACTCACTGTTTATATGGCTATGGCAGATCATGTTTATCAAAATATACAGTACAATGCATATGAAAGACAGAGAGACACACATACATGGGCACACACAACTCAGTCACAAACACTTGTATAATTAAGCAATAAGGCACGAGGGGGGGTATATTGCCAATATACCACGGCTAAGGGATATTCTTAAGTACGATGCAACTCGGAGTCCCTGGATACAGCCCTTAGCCGTGAAATATTGGCTATATACCACAAACCCAGAGGTGCCTTATTGCTATTATAAACAGGCTACCAATGTAATTAGAGCAGTAAAAATAAATGTTTTCTCATACCTGTGGTATATACTGTCAGCCAATCAGCATTCAGGGCTCGAACCACCCAGTTAATAATGTTGGTGTGTCTGGCTCTCCAACAAAGACCCCAGCGGATTCTGGAACACATCCACATGGACATGGAGAGAATCTTGACCACACCTTAATAACCCAGCAGTTGTTGTAGTGTGTGTGTGTGTGTGTGTGTGTGTGTGTGTGTGTGTGTGTGTGTGTGTGTGTGTGTGTTATCCCTGATTAGCCCCAGTTCCTTGGCTGAACTCCCACATCTCACTGTCACTCTCTGCACAGCCAGTAGAGAGAATGATTTATTTCAGCTTTTATTTCTTTCATCACATTCCCAGTGGGTCAGACGTTTACATACACTCAATTAGAATTTGGTAGCATTGCCTTTAAATTGTTTTGGGTAGCCTTCCACAAGCTTCCCACAATAAGTTGGGTGAATTTTGGCCCATTCCTCCTGACAGAGCTGTTGTAACTGAGTCAGGTTTATAAGCCTCCTTGCTCGCACACACTTTTTCAGTTCTGCCCACAAATGTTCTATGGGACTGAGGTCAGGGCTTTGTGATGGCCACTCCAATACCTTGACTTTGTTGTCCTTAAGCCATTTTGCCACAACTTTGGAAGTATACTTGGGGTCAATGTCCTTTTGAAAAACCCATTTGCGACAAAGCTTTAACTTCCTGACTGATGTCTTGAGATGTTGCATCAATGTAACCACATAATTTTCCTGCCTCATGATGTCATCTATTTTGTGAAGTGCACCAATCGCTCCTGCAGCAAAGAACCCTCACAACATAATGATGGCCATTATGTCCAAACAGTTATATTCTTGTTTCATCAGACCAGAGGACATTTCTCCAAAAAGTACGATCTTTGTCCCAATGTGCAGTTGCAGACCGTAGTCTGGCTTTTTTTATGGGGGTTTTGGAGCAGTGGCTTCTTCCTTGCTGAGCGGACCTTCAGGTTACGTCGATATAGGACTCTTACTGTGGATATAGATACTTTGTACCCGTTTCCTCCAGGGTCCTTTGCTGTTGTTCTGGGATTGATTTGCACTTTTCCCACCAAAGTACGTTCATCTCTAGGAGACAGAACGCGTCTCCTTCCTGAGCGGTATGACGGCTGCGTGGTCCCATGGTGTTTATACTTGTGTACCATTATTTGTACAGATGAATGTGGTACCTTTAGGCATTTGGAAATTGCTCCCAAGGATGAACCAGACTTGTGGAGGTCTACAATTTTTTTCTGAGGTCTTGGCTGATTTCTTTTGATTTTCCCATGATTTCAAGCAAAGAGGCACTGAGTTTGAAGGCAGGCCTTGATATACATCCACAGGTACACCTCCAATTGACTCAAATTGTGTAAATTAGCCTATCGTGCTTCTACACCTGCATTGCTTGCTGTTTGGGGTTTTAGGCTGGGTTTCTGTACAGCACTTTGAGATATCAGCTGATGTACGAAGGGCTATATAAATACATTTTATTTGATTTGATTTGATATCAGAAGCTTCTAAAGTCATGACACAATTTTCTGGAAATTTCTAAGCTGTTTAAAGGCACAGTCAACTTAGTGTGTGTAAACTTCTGACACACTGGAATTGTGATACAGTGCATCATGAGTGAAATAATCTGTCTGTAAACAATTGTTGGAAAAATTATTTGTATCATGTACAAAGTAGATGTCCTAACCGACTTGCCAAAACTATAGCTCGTTAACAAGACATTTGTGGAGTGGTTGAAAAACGAGTTTTAATGACTCCAACCTAAGTGTATGTAAACTTCCAACTTCAACTGTAAATATTATACCCCCCCAAAATGCTCAACTCCTCTGTTATTGTAATGGTGAGAGGTTAGCATGTCTTGGGGGTATTGTATTTGTGTGTCTGTAACTTTTTCACTCATCATTATTCACGATTCTTTCAGGACTATCCATAAATACTTTTGGAGCTCATATGGTCTGTAAGACAGGATAGAGAGTGAAGCATGCTCTTTGGGACATTTCCTGAAGTGTGACAGATTAGCTCTGACAGATAGCAGGAAGTTTGTCTGTTTCCGTGCCGACATGATAACATTATACTACGGTGTTGATAATAATGTCATGCCCCTCGTTTCTGACTGTGCCCTGATGGCATGTCCCTTTAGATAAACAGTCAAGTATAGCATTCAGTGCTATTTTAGTGTGGCTGCATCCGTCAACGTTTTATGCAATGAGACTCCAGAGAGCCATGTCTATACCACTTAAAGGCTGCATCCCAAACGGCACACGAGTCCCTATAATATAGTGCACTACTTTTGACCTACAGTCAAATGTAGTGCATTTTATATGGAATAGGATGTAATTTGGGACACAGACACAGTGTAACATTGTCTCTGACTTGAAGCAAATGAAATACAATTACAATATAGGGCAGTTTAATCTTTGTAGCTTTACTTAGCCGTTCTATCCATCATGCACACGTGTAAGTATAGATGTGCATTGTCCAAATTAAAATATCACATTCTTTGTGTGCTATAGATTTAATTTGAAAAGTAGTAGCATTCTTAGGGCAATGTCGAGAGGTCGCTTGAAATTTTAACTCGTGTCAAAGCTACATAGTTTACAAAGTGATATGTTCCATACTTGTTGATAATAAACACTTTTTACAAACAAAGGTGCTATGTTACTATTCTTATAAGTTCTTCTGAAATAATCTATACCCACATGACAGGCTTATTCAACAAAAATCTCATTAAACACAGGGAGAGGATTAAAGAAATTCAGTACTTCAATCATCTGTTGCTCACAGTAGGTTCACCCTTTAAATCAAATCAAATATGTTATTGTAAGCTATCACAGTTAGTTGATGTTTTAGATATATACTATATGGCCCAGTTGAAGGTTGTGAGTAGATTGTTTAATAAAAGGACCAGATTAACCTGTGTGTTATCACATGGGTCGGCCACTCAAAGCCCACTGTGACCGTGTGAATGGAAACGTTGCCAAGTAGGCACACAACTCAGGCCTCTTGCTCCTCCTCCTCCTGCTCCTGCTTCTCCTCCTCCTGCTTCTCCTCTTCCTCCTCCTCTTCCTCCTCCTCCTCCTGCTCCTCATCCTCCTCCTCCAGTCTTCCTAAGCACTCTCTCCAGCTGTTAAATGACCCACTGAGGGTGACTTTAGGGGTTATTGTTGATTTAGAATATTCTCCTACTGTGTTAGGCTAGGTTAGACTAGACCTATAACACATGGTTTTGTTAATCTATTCCAAAATAATCCATTACTGTTAGGTTTAGACTATATTATCCTACGGTTATGAAATCTGGCTGATTTTCTACAGAAGTACTTCTGCATCCTAACAGATGTTCTTCTTTTTCGCTTCTGTCAGGGTGATAATGAATCTTCTAGCGTCATTAGCAGTGGTGCTCCTCCTGGTGGCGGTGGAGAGCATGGCGGCAAGAGGCACATCCAGGAGGACGAAGAGGGAGCTGATGAGCCCGCTGCACATGGGGGGCATCAGGGACCCGTTTGGGTCGTACTGCGAGCAGCGGGGTGGCTGCTGCCCTGGTCGTGAGGATCAGTGTACCGTACCCTACCTGGACACCATCTGTTACTGTGACCTGTTCTGTAACCGAACCATCTCAGACTGCTGCCCTGACTTTTGGGGCCACTGTCTGGGCATCTCACCCCCTTTCATTGGTAAGATAGAGAGAGTGTGTGTGTGTGTGTGTGTGTGTGTGTGTGTGTGTGTGTGTGTGTGTGTGTGTGTGTGTGTGTGTGTGTGTAGAGGGTGGGTGTGTGTGTGTATGTTTGCGTATGTGTGGGCCTGACTTTTAGGATTAAGAAAGAAAGGCCCAGTACAGTGGGAAGAATGTACAGTAGCCAAAGGCATAAGCCCCACTGACAGGCCCCATCCTAACCCTAGCCCCACTGACAGGCCCCATCCTAACCCTAGCCCCATTGACAGGCCCCATCCTAACCCTAGCCCCACTGACAGGCCCCATCCTAACCCTAGCCACACTGACAGGCCCCATCCTAACCCTAGCCCCACTGACAGGCCCCATCCTAACCCTAGCTCCACTGACAGGCCCCATCCTAACCCTAGCCCCACTGACAGGCCCCATCCTAACCCTAGCCCCACCGACAGGCCCTACCCTAACCCTAGCCCCACTGACAGGCCCCATCCTAATCCTAGCCCCACTGACATGCCCCATCCTAATCCTAGCCCCACTGACAGGCCCTACTCTAACCTAGCCCCACTGACAGGCCCCATCCAAACCCTAGCCCCAACGACAGGCCCCATCCTAATCCTAGCCCCACCGACAGGCCCCACCCTAACCCTAGCCCCACTGACAGGCCCTACCCTAACCTAGCCCCACCGACAGGCCCCATCCTAATCCTAGCCCCACCGACAGGCCCTACCCTAACCCTAGCCCCACTGACAGGCCCTACCCTAATCCTAGCCCCACTGACAGGCCCCATCCTAACCCTAGCCCCACTGACAGGCCCCATCCTAACCCTAGCCCCACTGACAGGCCCCATCCGAACCCTAGCCCCAACGACAGGCCCCATCCTAATCCTAGCCCCACCGCCAGGCCCCACCCTAACCCTAGCCCCACTGACAGGCCCTACCCTAACCTAGCCCCACTGACAGGCCCCATCCTAACCCTAGCCCCACTGACAGGCCCTACCCTAACCCTAGCCCCACTGACAGGCCCTCCCCTAACCCTAGCCCCACTGACAGGCCCTACCTAATCCTAGCCCCACTGACAGGCCCTACCCTAATCCTAGCCCCACTGACAGGCCCTACCCTAACCCTAGCCCCACTGACAGGCCCTACCCTAATCCTAGCCCCACTGACAGGCCCTACCCTAACCCTAGCCCCACTGACAGGCCCTACCCTAAACCTAGCCCCACTGACAGGCCCTACCCTAATCCTAGCCCCACTGACAGGCCCTACCCTAATCCTAGCCCCACTGACAGGCCTTACCATAATCCTAGCCCCACTGACAGGCCCTACCCTAATCCTAGCCCCACTGACAGAACCCACACTGAGTGGCTACTATGGGACTAATGAATGAATGGCAAAAACCAACTACTAATCTTATGTGCACAGGCAAAGTTATTTGTTCAGTTCTCACAGTTGGTTTACAATTCAATAACGCTCTAGGTAGGAGGTCACATTGGCCTGTGAAATATGAATAAGCACACTGGTTATTATGCTCCACATACAGTATATCCCTGCTAGTTGTTGCAGAGGTGGCAGCAGGGCCGTACCTGAGAATAGACCAGGAACAGTGGTCTTCTTATTAGTCTGAGACAGAGGGAGGGGGGAGGCCAGGGAGGGAAGGATATATGAATGGAGGTCAGGAGAAAGAATGTGTGCTATGCAGAGGGAGGGAGCGATAGGTGACGGAAATGGGACAGGAGGCTGGGAGAGGTCGAGGCAGGTATGTGCTCACTAGACAACATGGGGCATGTTCATACACACACACCAGCACTCACGCGCACACACACATACAATTGAAGTCGGAAGTTTACATACACTTAGGTTGGAGTCATTAAAACTCGTTTTTCAACCACTCCACAAATTGCTTTTTAAGAAACTATAGTTTTGGCAAGTCGGTTAGGACATCTACTTTGTGCATGACACAAGTAATTTTCCAACAATTGTTTACAGACAGATTATTTCACTTATAATTCACTGTATCACAATTCCAGTGTGTCAGAAGTTTACATACACTAAGTTGACTGTGCCTTTAAACAGCTTGGAAAATTTCAGAAAATTATGTCATGGCTTTCAAAGCTTCTGATAGGCTAACTGACATAATTTGAGCAAATTGGAGGTGTACCTGTGGATGTATTTCAAGGCCTACCTTCAAACTCAGTGCCTCTTTGCTTGACATCATGGGAAAATCTAAAGATATCAGCCAAGACCTCAGAAAAAAATTGTAGACCTCCACAAGTCTGGTTCATCCTTGAGAGGAATTTCCAAACACCTGAAGGTACCATGTTCATCTGGACAAACAATGGCATGCAAGTATAAACACCATGGGACCACGCAGCCGTCATACTGCTCAGGTAGGAGACGCATTTTGTCTCCTAGAGATGAACGTACTTTGGTGTAAAAAATGCAAATCAATCCCAGAACAACAGCAAAGGACCCTGTGAAGATGATGGAGGAAACAGGTACAAAAGTATCTATATCCACAGTAAAATGAGTCCTATATCGACATAACCTGAAAGGCAGCTCAGCAAGGAAGAAGCCACTGCTCCAAAACCCCCATAAAAAAAGACAGATTACAGTTTGCAACTGCACATTGTGACAAAGATCGTACTTTTTGGAGAAATGTCCTCTGGTCTGATGAAACAAGAATAGAACTGTTTGGAAAAATGACCATCGTTATGTTAGGAGGATAAGGGGGAGGCTTGCAAGCCGAAGAACACCATCCAAACCATGAAGCACAGGGGTGGCAGCATCATGTTGTGGGGGTGCTTTGCTGCAGGAGGGACTGGTGCACTTCACAAAATAGATGGCCTCGTGACACAGGAAAATTATGTGGATATATTGAAGCAACATCTCAAGACATCAGTCAGGAAGTTAAAGCTTGGTCACAAATGCGTCTTCCAAAGGGACAATGACCACAAGCATACTTCCAAAGTTGTGGCAAAATGGCTTAAGGACAACAAAGGCATGGTATTGGAGTGGCCATCACAAAGCCATGACCTCAATCCTATAGAACATTTTTGTGCAGAACTGAAAAAACCTGTGCGAGCAAGGAGGCCTACAAACCTGACTCAGTTACACCAAATCAAATCAAATTTGATTTGTCACATACACATGGTTAGCAGATGTTAATGCGAGTGTAGCGAAATGCTTGTGCTTCTAGTTCCGACAATGCAGTAATAACCAACAAGTAATCTAACTAACAATTCCAAAACTACTGTCTTATACACAGTGTAAGGGGATAAAGAATATGTACATAAGGATATATGAATGAGTGATGGTACAGGGCAGCATACAGTAGATGATATCGAGTACAGTATATACATATGAGATGAGTATGTAGACAAAGTAAACAAAGTGGCAAGTTAAAGTGGCTAGTGATACATGTATTACATAAGGATGCAGTCGATGATATAGAGTACAGTATATACGTATGCATATGAGATGAATAATGTAGGGTAAGTAACATTATATAAGGTAGCATTGTTTAAAGTGGCTAGTGATATATTTACATCATTTCCCATCAATTCCCATTATTAAAGTGGCTGGAGTTGGGTCAGTGTCAATGTCAGTGTGTTGGCAGCAGCCACTCAATGTTAGTGGTGGCTGTTTAACAGTCTGATGGCCTTGAGATAGAAGCTGTTTTTCAGTCTCTCGGTCCCTGCTTTGATGCACCTGTACTGACCTCGCCTTCTGGATGATAGCGGGGTGAACAGGCAGTGGCTCGGGTGGTTGATGTCCTTGATGATCTTTATGGCCTTCCTGTAACATCGGGTGGGGTAGGTGTCCTGGAGGGCAGGTAGTTTGTCCCCGGTGATGCGTTGTGCAGACCTCACTACCCTCTGGAGAGCCTTACGGTTGAGGGTGGAGCAGTTGCCGTACCAGGCGGTGATACAGCCCACCAGGATGCTCTCGATTGTGCATCTGTAGAAGTATCTGAGTGCTTTTGTTGACAAGCCGAATTTCTTCAGCCTCCTGAGGTTGAAGAGGCGCTGCTGCGCCTTCTTCACGACGCTGTCTGTGTGAGTGGACCAATTCAGTTTGTCTGTGATGTGAATGCCGAGGAACTTAAAACTTGCTACCCTCTCCACTACTGTTCCATCGATGTGGATAGGGGGGTGTTCCCTCTGCTGTTTCCTGAAGTCCACAATCATCTCCTTAGTTTTGTTGACATTGAGTGTGAGGTTATTTTCCTGACACCACACTCCGAGGGCCCTCACCTCCTCCCTGTAGGCCGTCTCGTCGTTGTTGGTAATCAAGCCTACCACTGTTGTGTCGTCCGCAAACTTGATGATTGAGTTGGAGGCGTGCGTGGCCACGCAGTCGTGGGTGAACAGGGAGGGCTCAGAACACACCCTTGTGGGGCCCCCGTGTTGAGGATCAGCGGGGAGGAGATGTTGTTGCCTACCCTCACCACCTGGGGGCGGCCCGTCAGGAAGTCCAGTACCCAGTTGCACAGGGCGGGGTCGAGACCCAGGGTCTCGAGCTTGATGACGAGCTTGGAGGGTACTATGGTGTTGAATGCCGAGCTGTAGTCGATGAACAGCATTCTCACATAGGTATTCCTCTTGTCCAGATGGGTTAGGGCAGTGTGCAGTGTGGTTGAGATTGCATCGTCTGTGGACCTATTTGGGCGGTAAGCAAATTGGAGTAGGTCTAGGGTGTCAGGTAGGGTGGAGGTGAAAGATGTTTGTTTCTGTCGGCGCGATGCGTGGAGAAACCCGTTGGCTGCACCGCCCCGGATAGCGTCTCTCCAGTGAGCCATGTTTCCGTGAGGCAGAGAACGTTACAGTCTCTGATGTCCCTCTGGAATGCTACCCTTGCTCGGATTTCATCAACCTTGTTGTCAAGAGACTGGACATTGGCAAGAAGAATGCTAGGGAGTGGTGCACGGTGTGCCCGTGTCCGGAGTCTGACCAGAAGACCGCTACGTTTCCCTCTTTTACGAAGTCGTTTTTTGGGGTCGCTGCATGGAATCAATTCCGTTGACCTGTTTGTAAGGCAGAACACAGGATCCGCGTTGCGGAAAACATATTTTTGGTCGTACTGATGGTGAGTTGACGCTGATCTTATATTCAGTAGTTCTTCTCGACTGTATGTAATGAAACTTAAGATGACCTGGGGTACTAATGTAAGAAATAACACGTAAAAAAACAAAAAACTGTATAGTTTCCTAGGAACGCGAAGCGAGGCGGCCATCTCTGTCGGCGCCGGAAGTACAGATCTGTCAGGAGGAATGGGCCAAAATCCACCCAATTTATTGTGGGGAGCTTGTGGAAGGCTACCCGAAACGTTTGACCCAAGTTAAACAATTTAAAGTCAATGCTACTAAATACTAATTGAGTGTATGTAAACTCCTGACCCGCTGGGAATGTGATGAAAGAAATAAAAGCTGAAATAAATCATTCTCTCTACTATTATTCGGACATTTCACATTCTTAAAATAAAGTGGTGATCGTAACTGACCTAAAACAGGGAATATTTGGATTAAATGCCAGGAATTGTGAAAAACTGAGTTGAAATGTATTAGGCTAAGGTGCATGTAAACTTCTGACTTCAACTGTGTGTGTGTGTGTGTGTGTGTGTGTGTGTGTGTGTGTGTGTGTGTGTGTGTGTGTGTGTGTGTGTGTGTGTGTGTGTGTGTGTGTGTGTGTGTGTGCGTGTGCGTGTGTGTGTGTATATGTAATTAAGCTCATTAAGGCATGATGGGGACCTGATATTCTGGGAAACACAGGCCAAGAGCCAACAGGACATTCCAACAGGAGATTACTGAAGCTCAGGGTTCCCAGACCCTACACATTACTATACACCTCACATCAGGGTGTTACTGTTAAGTCTTTCACTAGAGGCTGGGGGTCTGTAGTGTGTAGTGTGTGTCTGGACTGTGTCGTGTGTAATATTGAGTGTGTGTCTGTAGTGTGGAGTGCCTGTAGTGTGTAGTGTAGAGTGTGTGTCTGTAGTATGGAGTGTGTAATGCAGAGTGTGTGTCTGTAGTGTGGAGTGTGTGTCAGCATATCGATTGTGCAACCAGGGCTGGTAAAATCCTGGATCATTGTTATTCTAACTTCAGAGACGCATATAAGGCCCTCCCCCGCCCTCCTTTCGGAAATGCTGACCACGAATCCATTTTGTTGCTCCCTGTCTATAGACTGAGACTAAAATAGGAAGCTCCCGCGCTCAGGTTTGTTCAATGCTGGTCCGACCAATCTGATTCCACGCATCAAGATTGCTTCTATCACGTGGATTGGGATATGTTCCTCATTGCGTCATACAACAACAATGACGAATTCACTGATTCGGTGAGCGAGTTTATTAGCAAGTGCATTGGCGATGTCGTACCCACAGAAACTATTAAAACATTCCCAAACCAGAAACCGTGGATTGATGGCAGCATTCACGCAAAACTGAGAGCGTGAACAACTGCTTTTAACCAGGGCAAGGTGACCGGAAACATGACCGAATACAAACAGTGTAGCTATTCCCTCCATAAGGCAATTAAACAAGCTAAGCGTCAGTATAGAGACAAAGTAGAGTCGCAATTCAATGGCTCAGACACAAGGGGTATGTGGCAGTGTCTACAGTCAATCATGGATTACAAAAAGAAAACCAGCCCCGTCGCGGACCAGGATGTCTTGCTCCCAGACACACTAAGCAACTTCTTTGCTCGCTTTGAGGACAATACAGTGCGCTACCAAAACCTGCTAACACGGCCCACTACCAAAACCTGCGGACTCTCCTTCACTGCAGCCGACGTGAGTAAAACATTTAAACGTGTTAACCGCGTCCTCAGAGCATGCGCAGACCAGCTGGCTGGTGTGTTTACGGACATATTCAATCAATCCTTATCCCAGTATGCTGTCCCCACATGCTTCAAGAGGGCCACCATCGTTCCTATTCCCAAGAAAGCTAAGGTAACTGAGCTAAACGACTACCGCCCCGTAGCACTCACTTCCGTCATCATGAAGTGCTTTGAGAGACTAGTCAAGGACCATATCACCTCCACCCTACCTGACACCCTAGACCCACTCCAATTTGCTTACCGCCCCAATAGGTCTACAGACGACTCAATCGCAACCACACTGCACACTGCCCCAACCCATCTGGACAAGAGGAATACCTATGTGAGAATGCTGTTCATCTACTACAGCTCAGCATTTAACACCATAGTACCCTCCAAACTCATCATCAAGCTCGAGACCCCGGGTCTCGACCCCGCCCTGTGCAACTGGGTACTGGACTTCCTGACGGGCCGCCCCTAGGTGGTGAGGGTAGGTAACAACATCTCCACCCCGCTGATCCTCAACACTGGGGCCCCACAAGGGTGTGTTCTGAGCCCTCTCCTGTACTCCCTGTTCACCCACGACTGCGTGGCCATGCACGCCTCCAACTCAATCATCAAGTTTGCAGACGACACTACAGTGGTAGGTTTGATTACCAACAACGACGAGACGTCCTACAGGGAGGAGGTGAGGTCCCTCAGAGTGTGGTGTCAGGAAAATAACCTCACACTCAACGTCAACAAAACAAAGGAGATGATTGTAGACTTCAGGAAACAGCAGAGGGAACACCCCCCTATCCACATCGACGGGACAGTAGTGGAGAGGGTAGTAAGTTCGTCGGCGTACACATCACAGACAAACTGAATTGGTCCACCCACACAGACAGCATGGTGAAGAAGGCGCAGCAGCGCCTCTTCAACCTCAGGAGGCTGAAGAAATTTGGCTTGTCACCAAAAACACTCATAAACTTTTACAGATGCACAATTGAGAGGATCCTGTCGGGCTGTATCACCGCCTGGAACGGCAACTGCTCCGCCCACAACCGTAAGGCTCTCCAGAGGGTAGTGAGGTCTGCACAACGCATCACCGGGGGTGAACTACCTGCCCTCCAGGACACCTACCCCACCCGATGTCACGGGAAGGCCATATAGATCATCAAGGACAACAACCACCCGAGCCACTGCCTGTTCACCCCGCTATCATCCAGAAGGCGAGGTCAGTACAGGTGCATCAAAGCAGGGACCGAGAGACTGAAAAACAGCTTCTATCTCAAGGCCATCAGACTGTTAAACAGCCACCACTAACATTGAGTGGCTGCTGCCAACATACTGACTCAACTCCAGCCACTTTAATAATGGAAAAATTGATGTAAAAAATGTATCACTAGCCACTTTAAACAATGCCACGTTTATATGTTAACATACCCTACATTACTCATCTCATATGTATATACTGTACTCGATACCATCTTGCATCTTGCCTATGCCGTTCTGTCCATCACTCATTCCTGTATTTTTATGTACATATTCTTCATCCCTTTACACTTGTGTGTATAAGGTAGCTGTTGTGAAATTGACAGGTTAGATGTTGTTGGTTATTACTGCATTGTCGGAACTAGAAGCACAAGCATTTCGCTACACTCGCATTAACATCTGCTAACCATGTGTATTTGACAAATAAAATTTGATTTGATTTAGTGTAGTGTGTGTCTGTAGTGTGTGTAGTGTGGAGTGCATGTAGTGTGTAGTGTAAAGTGTGTCTGTAGTATGGAGGGTGTAGTGTGCAGTGTGTATCTGTAGTGTGCAGTGTGTGTCTGTAGTGTGGAGTGTGTCTGTAGTATGGAGTGTGTGTCTGTCATGTAGTGTGTGTCTCTAGTGTAGTGTGTGCCTGTAGTGTGTAGTGTGTAGCTTGTAGTGTGTGTCTGTAGTGTGTAGTGTGTGTCTGTAGTGTGGAGTGTGTAGTGTGTGTCTGTAGTATCTAGTGTGGGGTGTGGAGTGTAGAATGTGTGTCTGTTGTGTGTACTGCATGTCCGTAGTGTGTAGTGTGTAGTGTATGTGTGTAGTGTGTGTCTGTAGTATGTAGTGTGGGGTGTGTAGTGTGGAGTGTAGAATGTGTGTCTGTTGTGTGTAATGCATGCCCGTAGTGTGTAGTGTGTAGTGTATGTGTGTAGTGTGTGTCTGTAGTATGTAGTGTGGGGTGTGTAGTGTGGAGTGTAGAATGTGTGTCTGTTGTGTGTAATGCATGCCCGTAGTGTGTAGTGTGTGTAGTGTATGTGTGTAGTGTGTGTATGTAGTGTGTAGTGTGGAGTGTAGAATGTGTGTCTGTTGTGTGTAATGCATGCCCGTAGTGTGTAGTGTATGTGTGTAGTGTGTGTCTGTAGTATGTAGTGTGGGGTGTGTAGTGTGGAGTGTAGAATGTGTGTCTGTTGTGTGTAATGCATGCCCGTAGTGTGTAGTGTATGTGTGTAGTGTGTGTCTGTAGTATGTAGTGTGGGGTGTGTAGTGTGGAGTGCAGAATGTGTGTCTGTTGTGTGTAATGCATGCCCGTAGTGTGTAGTGTATGTGTGTAGTGTGTGTCTGTAGTATGTAGTGTGGGGTGTGTAGTGTGGAGTGTAGAATGTGTGTCTGTTGTGTGTACTGCATGCCCGTAGTGTGTAGTGTGTAGTGTATGTGTGTAGTGTGTGTCTGTAGTATGTAGTGTGGGGTGTGTAGTGTGGAGTGTAGAATGTGTGTCTGTTGTGTGTAATGCATGCCCGTAGTGTGTAGTGTGTAGTGTATGTGTGTAGTGTGTGTATGTAGTGTGTAGTGTGGAGTGTAGAATGTGTGTCTGTTGTGTGTAATGCATGCCCGTAGTGTGTAGTGTATGTGTGTAGTGTGTGTCTGTAGTATGTAGTGTGGGGTGTGTAGTGTGGAGTGTAGAATGTGTGTCTGTTGTGTGTAATGCATGCCCGTAGTGTGTAGTGTATGTGTGTAGTGTGTGTCTGTAGTATGTAGTGTGGGGTGTGTAGTGTGGAGTGCAGAATGTGTGTCTGTTGTGTGTAATGCATGCCCGTAGTGTGTAGTGTATGTGTGTAGTGTGTGTCTGTAGTATGTAGTGTGGGGTGTGTAGTGTGGAGTGTAGAATGTGTGTCTGTTGTGTGTACTGCATGCCCGTAGTGTGTAGTGTGTAGTGTATGTGTGTAGTGTGTGTCTGTATGTGTGTGTAGTGTGTGTCTGTAGTATGTAGTGTGGGGTGTGTAGTGTGGTGTGTGTGTAGAATGTGTGTCTGTTGTCTGTTGTGTAATGCATGCCCGTAGTAGTGTGTGTGTAGTGTGTGTAGTGTCTGTTGTGTGTGTGCCCGTGTGTGTAGTGTAGTGTGTGTAGTGTGTGTGGGGTGTGTAGTGTAGAATGTGTGTCTGTTGTGTGTAATGCATGCCCGTAGTGTGTAGTGTGTGTGTGTGTGTGTGTGTCTGTAGTATGTAGTGTGGGGTGTGTAGTGTGGAGTGTAGAATGTGTGTCTGTTGTGTGTAATGCATGCCCGTAGTGTGTAGTGTGTAGTGTGTGTCTGTGTATGTATGTAGTGTGTAGTGTGGAGTGTAGAATGTGTGTCTGTTGTGTGTAATGCATGCCCGTAGTGTGTAGTGTATGTGTGTAGTGTGTGTCTGTAGTATGTAGTGTGGGGTGTGTAGTGTGGAGTGCAGAATGTGTGTCTGTTGTGTGTAATGCATGCCCGTAGTGTGTAGTGTATGTGTGTAGTGTGTGTCTGTAGTATGTAGTGTGGGGTGTGTAGTGTGGAGTGCAGAATGTGTGTCTGTTGTGTGTAATGCATGCCCGTAGTGTGTAGTGTATGTGTGTGTGTGTGTCTGTAGTATGTAGTGTGGGGTGTGTAGTGTGGAGTGTAGAATGTGTGTCTGTTGTGTGTACTGCATGCCCGTAGTGTGTAGTGTGTAGTGTATGTGTGTAGTGTGTGTCTGTAGTATGTAGTGTGGGGTGTGTAGTGTGGAGTGTAGAATGTGTGTCTGTTGTGTGTAATGCATGCCCGTAGTGTGTAGTGTGTAGTGTATGTGTGTAGTGTGTGTCTGTAGTATGTAGTGTGGGGTGTGTAGTGTGGAGTGTAGAATGTGTGTCTGTTGTGTGTAATGCATGCCCGTAGTGTGTAGTGTGTAGTGTATGTGTGTAGTGTGTGTCTGTAGTATGTAGTGTGGGGTGTGTAGTGTGGAGTGTAGAATGTGTGTCTGTTGTGTGTAATGCATGCCCGTAGTGTGTAGTGTGCAATGTATCAATGGAAGTGTGATTCTTTAAGTCATCCTCTCAGATCTTCCACCACAACAGGATCAAAGGAATCATTGGTGTGATCCTATCCGATGGCAACATCTTATTGAATTTCCTCCTTTTGTTTCATTTCAGGCACCTGTGAAAGAAACGGACACAAATTCCTCTCAGGACAGACTTACAAAGAGAACTGCAACTTATGGTAAGTGTCTAATCGCTTTCTAGTGGTGTAGTACTTAAGTAAAAATACCGGAAAGGTGTGTCTGGGTATCTGTACTTTACTATTTATATTTTTGGCAACTTCACTTTTACGTTACTACTTTTCTACTAAAAAATTATGTACTTTTTACTACATACATTTTCCCTGACACCAAAAAGTACTCGTTACATTTTGAATGCTTAGCAGGACAGGAAAATTGTCTAATTCACACAGTTATCAAGAGAACATCCCTGGTCATCCCTACTGCCTCTGATCTGGCGGACTCACTAAACACTTGCTTTGTTTGTGAATGATGTCTGAGTGTTGGAGTGTGCCCCTGGCTATCCGTAAATAAATAAAAAACAAGAAAATGGTGCCGTCTGGTTTGCTTAATATAAGGAATTCATTTTACTTTGATACTTAAGTATATTTGAATCCAAATACTTTTAGACTTTTCTCAAGTAGTATTTTACTGGGTTACTTTCACTTTTACTTGAGTCATTTCCTATTAAGGAATCTTTACTTTTACTCAAGTATGACAGTTGGGTACTTATTCCACCACTGCAGCTTTCTCTTTTTCCTCTCTATGTACCTTTATCACTCCTTCATATCCTCCTCTTTCTCCCCTCTCATTTCTTTCTTTACATCTCTTCTGTCCTAACAGTGATTAGTCCTTCACACACTTTGCTCTGATGACATTTCTGGTTGTACCACAGACAGACCCACGTTTTCCATGGAGAGTTTTGGGGGCTCTTCTCGTGATGCTGTCTCATTCATAACTCTTCTACATATATTTGGGACCCCTGTCCATTCATTTGGGTTATTGTAGCTAGCTATCTCCTATATCGAAGCAGTATTAGACAGGCAACGGCAAGAAATGTTATCACATCACACTACAATACAACACTTAGCATTGGGCAACATTAGGCAACATTGAGCAAAATTGGTAAACATTCGAAACATTGAGCAACAGTGGGCCTTGTGGGGGATAGAGCAGCCAGGTCACCTGTGATACAAGTCAGTATTCATCGTCCATCCATGTCTGATGATGTCGGTCGAAACCGGCCACTAGGAGCAACAGCGAGCACAGGCTAAACTACAGTCACATCCCAGCTAGGGCTTAGTTAACTTATACACAGGCTAAACTACAGTCACATCCCAGCTAGGGCTTAGTTAACTTATACACAGGCTAAACTACAGTCACACCCCAGCTAGGGCTTAGTTAACTTATACACAGGCTAAACTACAATATCATCCCAGCTAGGGCTTAGTTAACTTATACACAGGCTAAACTACAATATCATCCCAGCTAGGGCTTAGTTAACTTATACACAGGCTAAACTACAGTCACATCCCAGCTAGGGCTTAGTTAACTTATACACAGGCTAAACTACAATATCATCCTAGCTAGGGCTTAGTTAACTTATACACAGGCTAAACTACAATATCATCCCAGCTAGGGCTTAGTTAACTTATACACAGGCTAAACTGCAGTCACATCCCAGCTAGGGCTTAGTTAACTTATACACAGGCTAAACTACAGTCACATCCCAGCTAGGGCTTAGTTAACTTATACACAGGCTAAACTACAGCCACATCCCAGCTAGGGCTTAGTTAACTTATACACAGGCTAAACTACAGTCACATCCCAGCTAAGGCTTAGTTAACTTATACACAGGCTAAACTGCAGTCACATCCCAGCT
Organism: Oncorhynchus nerka; assembly: GCF_034236695.1. Classification (NCBI taxonomy): domain Eukaryota; kingdom Metazoa; phylum Chordata; class Actinopteri; order Salmoniformes; family Salmonidae; genus Oncorhynchus; species Oncorhynchus nerka. The sequence continues at coordinate 82,940,043 of NC_088399.1, read as the reverse complement.
AGGGCTTAGTTAACTTATACACAGGCTAAACTACAGCCACATCCCAGCTAGGGCTTAGTTAACTTATACACAGGCTAAACTGCAGTCACATCCCAGCTAGGGCTTAGTTAACTTATACACAGGCTAAACTGCAGTCACATCCCAGCTAGGGCTTAGTTAACTTATACACAGGCTAAACTACAGTCACATCCCAGCTAGGGCTTAGTTAACTTATACACAGGCTAAACTGCAGTCACATCCCAGCTAGGGCTTAGTTAACATACACAGGCTAAACTACAGTCAGCTAGGGCTTAGTTAACTTATACACAGGCTAAACTACAGTCACATCCCAGCTAGGGCTTAGTTAACTTATACACAGGCTAAACTGCAGTCACATCCCAGCTAGGGCTTAGTTAACTTATACACAGGCTAAACTACAGTCACATCCCAGCTAGGGCTTAGTTAACTTATACACAGGCTAAACTACAGCCACATCCCAGCTAGGCTTAGTTAACTTATACACAGGCTAAACTACAGCCACATCCCAGCTAGGGCTTAGTTAACTTATACACAGGCTAAACTACAGTCACATCCCAGCTCTTAGTTAACTTACACAGGCTAAACTGCCAGCTAGGGCTTAGTTAACTTATAAACTACAGTCACATCCCAGCTAGGCTTAAATACACAGGCTAAACTGCAGTCACATCCCAGTTAGGGCTTAGTTAACTTATACACAGGCTAAACTACAGTCACATCCCAGCTAGGGCTTAAACTTACACACAGGCTAAACTGCAGTCACATCCCAGCTAGGGCTTAGTTAACTTATACACAGGCTAAACTGCAGTCACATCCCAGCTAGGGCTTAGTTAACTTATACACAGGCTAAACTACAGTCACATCCCAGCTAGGGCTTAGTTAACTTATACACAGGCTAAACTGCAATCACATCCCAGCTAGGGCTTAGTTAACTTATACACATGCTAAACTGCAGTCACATCCCAGCTAGGGCTTAGTTAACTTATACACAGGCTAAACTGCAGTCACATCCCAGCTAGTGCTTAGTTAACTTATACACAGGCTAAACTGCAGTCACATCCCAGCTAGGGCTTAGTTAACTTATACACAGGCTAAACTACAGTCACATCCCAGCTAGGGCTTAGTTAACTTACACACAGGCTAAACTGCAGTCACATCCCAGCTAGGGCTTAGTTAACTTATACACAGGCTAAACTGCAGTCACATCCCAGCTAGGGCTTAGTTAACTTATACACAGGCTAAACTACAGTCACATCCCAGCTAGGGCTTAGTTAACTTATACACAGGCTAAACTGCAATCACATCCCAGCTAGGGCTTAGTTTACTTATACACATGCTAAACTGCAGTCACATCCCAGCTAGGGCTTAGTTAACTTATACACAGGCTAAACTGCAGTCACATCCCAGCTAGTGCTTAGTTAACTTATACACAGGCTAAACTGCAGTCACATCCCAGCTAGGGCTTAGTTAACTTATACACAGGCTAAACTACAGTCACATCCCAGCTAGGGCTTAGTTAACTTATACACAGGCTAAACTGCAGTCACATCCCAGCTAGGGCTTAGTTAACTTATACACAGGCTAAACTGCAGTCGCATCCCAGCTAGGGCTTAGGTAACTTATACACAGGCTAAACTGCAGTCACATCCCAGCTAGGGCTTAAACTGCAGGCTAAACTGCAGTCACATCCCAGCTAGGGCTTAGTTAACTTATACACAGGCTAAACTGCAGTCACATCCCAGCTAGGGCTTAGTTAACTTATACACAGGCTAAACTACAATATCATCCCAGCTAGGGCTTAGTTAACTTATACACAGGCTAAACTGCAGTCACATCCCAGCTAGGGCTTAGTTAACTTATACACAGGCTAAACTGCAGTCACATCCCAGCTAGGGCTTAGTTAACTTATACACAGGCTAAACTGCAGTCACATCCCAGCTAGGGCTTAGTTAACTTATACACAGGCTAAACTGCAGTCACATCCCAGCTAGGGCTTAGTTAACTTATACACAGGCTAAACTGCAGTCACATCCCAGCTAGGGCTTAGTTAACTTATACACAGGCTAAACTGCAGTCACATCCCAGCTAGGGCTTAGTTAACTTATACACAGGCTAAACTGCAGTCACATCCCAGCTAGGGCTTAGTTAACTTATACACAGGCTAAACTACAGTCACATCCCAGCTAGGGCTTAGTTAACTGCACACAGGCTAAACTGCAGTCACATCCCAGCTAGGGCTTAGTTAACTTATACACAGGCTAAACTGCAGTCACATCCCAGCTAGGGCTTAGTTAACTTATACACAGGCTAAACTACAGTCACATCCCAGCTAGGGCTTAGTTAACTTATACACAGGCTAAACTGCAATCACATCCCAGCTAGGGCTTAGTTAACTTATACACATGCTAAACTGCAGTCACATCCCAGCTAGGGCTTAGTTAACTTATACACAGGCTAAACTGCAGTCACATCCCAGCTAGGGCTTAGTTAACTTATACACAGGCTAAACTGCAGTCACATCCCAGCTAGGGCTTAGTTAACTTATACACAGGCTAAACTACAGTCACATCCCAGCTAGGGCTTAGTTAACTTATACACAGGCTAAACTGCAGTCACATCCCAGCTAGGGCTTAGTTAACTTATACACAGGCTAAACTGCAGTATCCCAGCAGGCTTAAACTTATACACAGGCTAAACTACAATATCATCCCAGCTAGGGCTTAGTTAACTTATACACAGGCTAAACTGCAGTCACATCCCAGCTAGGGCTTAGTTAACTTATACACAGGCTAAACTGCAGTCGCATCCCAGCTAGGGCTTAGTTAACTTATACACAGGCTAAACTACAATATCATCCCAGCTAGGGCTTAGTTAACTTATACACAGGCTAAACTGCAGTCACATCCCAGCTAGGGCTTAGTTAACTTATACACAGGCTAAACTGCAGTCACATCCCAGCTAGGGCTTAGTTAACTTATACACAGGCTAAACTGCAGTCACATCCCAGCTAGGGCTTAGTTAACTTATACACAGGCTAAACTGCAGTCACATCCCAGCTAGGGCTTAGTTAACTTATACACAGGCTAAACTGCAGTCACATCCCAGCTAGGGCCTAGTTAACATACACAGGCTAAACTGCAGTCACATCCCAGCTAGGGCTTAGTTAACTTATACACAGGCTAAACTGTAGTCACATCCCAGCTAGGGCTTAGTTAACTTATACACAGGCTAAACTGCAGTCACATCCCAGCTAGGGCTTAGTTAACTTATACACAGGCTAAACTGCAGTCACATGCCAGCTAGGGCCTAGTTAACTTATACACAGGCTAAACTGCAGTCACATCCCAGCTAGGGCTTAGTTAACTTATACACAGGCTAAACTGTAGTCACATCCCAGCTAGGGCTTAGTTAACTTATACATAGGCTAAACTGCAGTCACATCCCAGCTAGGGCTTAGTTAACTTATACACAGGCTAAACTGCAGTCACATCCCAGCTAGGGCTTAGTTAACTTATACACAGGCTAAACTACAGTCACATCCCAGCTAGGGCTTAGTTAACTTATACACAGGCTAAACTGCAGTCACATCCCAGCTAGGGCTTAGTTAACTTATACACAGGCTAAACTGCAGTCACATCCCAGCTAGGGTTTAGTTAACTTATACACAGGCTAAACTACAGTCACATCCCAGCTAGGGCTTAGTTAACTTATACACAGGCTAAACTGCAGTCACATCCCAGCTAGGTTTAGTTAACTTATACACAGGCTAAACTGCAGTCACATCCCAGCTAGGGCTTAGTTAACTAATACACAGGCTAAACTGCAGTCACATCCCAGCTAGGGCTTAGTTAACTTATACACAGGCTAAACTGCAGTCACATCCCAGCTAGGGCTTAGTTAACTTATACACAGGCTAAACTGCAGTCACATCCCAGCTAGGGCTTAGTTAACTTATACACAGGCTAAACTGCAGTCACATCCCAGCTAGGGCTTAGTTAACTTATACACAGGCTAAACTGCAGTCACATCCCAGCTAGGGCCTAGTTAACTTATACACAGGCTAAACTGCAGTCACATCCCAGCTAGGGCTTAGTTAACTTATACACAGGCTAAACTGTAGTCACATCCCAGCTAGGGCTTAGTTAACTTATACACAGGCTAAACTGCAGTCACATCCCAGCTAGGGCTTAGTTAACTTATACACAGGCTAAACTGCAGTCACATCCCAGCTAGGGCTTAGTTAACTTATACACAGGCTAAACTACAGTCACATCCCAGCTAGGGCTTAGTTAACTTATACACAGGCTAAACTGCAGTCACATCCCAGCTAGGGCTTAGTTAACTTATACACAGGCTAAACTGCAGTCACATCCCAGCTAGGGTTTAGTTAACTTATACACAGGCTAAACTACAGTCACATCCCAGCTAGGGCTTAGTTAACTTATACACAGGCTAAACTGCAGTCACATCCCAGCTAGGGTTTAGTTAACTTATACACAGGCTAAACTGCAGTCACATCCCAGCTAGGGCTTAGTTAACTAATACACAGGCTAAACTGCAGTCACATCCCAGCTAGGGCTTAGTTAACTTATACACAGGCTAAACTGCAGTCACATCCCAGCTAGGGCTTAGTTAACTTATACACAGGCTAAACTGCAGTCACATCCCAGCTAGGGCTTAGTTAACTTATACACAGGCTAAACTGCAGTCACATCCCAGCTAGGGCTTAGTTAACTTATACACAGGCTAAACTGCAGTCACATCCCAGCTAGGGCTTAGTTAACTTATACACAGGCTAAACTGCAGTCACATCCCAGCTAGGGCTTAGTTAACTTATACACAGGCTAAACTGCAGTCACATCCCAGCTAGGGCTTAGTTAACTTATACACAGGCTAAACTGTAGTCACATCCCAGCTAGGGCTTAGTTAACTTATACACAGGCTAAACTGCAGTCACATCCCAGCTAGGGCTTAGTTAACTTATACACAGGCTAAACTGCAATCACATCCCAGCTAGGGCTTAGTTAATTTACACAGAGGCTAAACTGCAGTCACATCCCAGCTAGGGCTTGGTTAACTTACACACAGGCTAAGCTACAAAATCATCCCAGCTAGGGCTTAGTTAACTTACACACAGGCTAAACTACAATATCATCCCAGCTAGGGCTTAGTTAACTTATACGCAGGCTAAGCTACAATATCATCCCAGCTAGGGCTTCGTTAATAAATAAACACAACATAATACAAAATAAGAGACATGAACAACGCACAGACATGACACAGGAACAGAAACAATAATGCCTGGGGAAAGATCCAAAGGGTGTGACATGTATAGGGAAGGTAATCTGGGAAGTGATGGAGTCCAGATGAGTCTGATGACGCGCATGTCAGCCTGGTGACCTAGAGGCCGGTGAGGGAGCACATGTGACAGTACCCCCTCCCTGGCGCACGGCTCCAGCCGCAGGACGCCGACCAAAATTACGATCCTGGGGATCAGGAGAGGACCAGTCACCTCTACCTAAGTGCGGGAAACCTGTCAGTCTGGCTGAGATGCGGGAGCATGGCGACCTAGAGTGCCGGAGAGAGCATACTTGACGGTACCCCCTTCCTGGCACTTTCGGCTCCACCCGCAAGACACCAACCAAAGAGATAATCCCGGGGATCAGGAGTGGACCAGTCACCACTGCTGATATGCTGGAACCTGTTGCCGGCTGGGGCGGGGCGGGGCGAGTCGGTGGAAGCAGGGGAGCCTGGCGATCTGGCGAAGGCATGAAAGCCCGACGAGCCAGCTGAGGCAGGGGAGCCTGGCAATCCGGCTGAGGCATGAGAGCCTGACAAATCGGCGGTAGCAGGGAAGCCTGTAGGAGCTCCCGGACCCGACATCATTCCCACCGAAAAAGAAAAAAAAGTCAACACTCCCTGATCCTTCCCTTAGGTGAGGCGTTATTCTGTAATGATGTGCGCTGAGAGTCGGGAAGCAAGTTCAGGCAGTGTGTTTTAATAAATAAACACAAAATAAGAGACACAAACAATGCACAGACAACTGGCAGCTTCATTAAATAGTACCCGCAAAACACCAGTCTCAACGTCAACAGTGAAGAGGCAACTCCGGGATGCTGGCCTTCTAGGCAGAGTTGCAAAGAAAAAGCCATATCTCAGACTGGCCAATAAAAAGAAAAGTTTAAGACTGGCAAAAGAACACAGACACTGGACAGAGCAACTCTGCCTAGAAGGCCAGCATCCCGGAGTCGCCTCTTCACTCTTCATGTTGAGACTGGTGTTTTGCGGTACTATTTAATAAAGCTGCCTGTTGAGGACTTGTGAGGCATCTGTTTCTTAAACTGACACTCTAATGTACTTGTCTTCTTGCTCGGTTGTGCACCGGGGCCTCCCACTCCTCTTTCTATTCTGGTTAGTTCCCGTTTGCGTTGTTCTGTGAAGGGAGTAGTATACAGTGTTGTACGAGATCTTCAGTTTCTTGGCAATTTCTCGCATGAAATAGCCTTCATTTATCAGAACAAGAATAGACTGACGAGTTTCAGAAGAAAGTTATTTGTTTCTAGCCATTTTGAGCCTGTAATCGAACCCACAAATGCTGAGGCCAGTTTATTGCTCCTTTAATCAGAACAACAGTTTTCAGCTGTGCTAACATAATTGCAAAAGGGTTTCTAATGATCAATTAGCTTTTTAAAATGATCAATTTGGATTAGGTAACACAACATGCCATTGGAACAGAGGAGTGATGGTCGCTGATAATGGGCCTCTGTACACCTATGTATATATTCCATAAAACATCTGCCGTTTCCAGCTCCAAAAGTCATTTACAACATTAACAATATCTACACTGTATTTCTGATCAATTTGATGTTATTTTAATGGACAAAAAATGTGCTTTTCTTTCAAAAACAAGAACATTTCTAAGTGACCCCAAACTTTTGAATGGTAGTGTATATTACTAATATACTTCTATAGTACTACTATACTTTTATACTATTATAGTACAACTGTACTTCTATAATACTATAGTACTGCTATTACTTCTATACTGGTATAGTACTAATGCACTTCTACACTACAATAGTACTACTATACTTATGTACTACTATAGTACTACTACACTTCCATACTACTGCAGTACTACTATACTTCTATACTACTATAGTGGTACTATACTACAATAGTACTACTATTATTCTAGAGTACTATAGTACTACTATTATTCTATACTACTACTATACTTCTTCTATAGCACTATAGTACTACTGTACTAGTATACTTATATAGTGCTATAGTACTACTGTACTTCTATACTACTATAGTACTACTGTACTTCCATACTACTGTAGTACTACTACACTTATTTACTACTATAGTCCTACTGTACCTTTACAGTACTATAGTATTTCTATTATTCTATACTACTATAGTACTATACAACTATAGTGCTACTATACTTATACTACTATAGTAATACTGTCACGACCCGGTTACGAACCCGGGTCTCCGGAGTGAGAAACAGTCACTTAACCAACTGAGCCACGAATAGTCGGCAGAACCCAGAAGATGAGGCAGACACAGCAGTACTTGAGACGGTGTATTTAATGTAGTAAAAAGTGAAGTCCTTCAGGAACACATGTAACTCCACAACCTCAAAAGGAATTCCACAAGAACAAAGGTAATCCTCCAAGACAAAAAAGGTAAATCCACAAGGTGGTAGGTATAGCACAAAAAGCCTCAAAAGATACTCAAAAATAAATAAACAAGAACAAAAAACAGAATTCCACAAGAGCGTCCACCGGGATCAACAAGAGTTAACAGAATACTAGGGCTGGGTGCTAACATACAAACACAGAGCAAAGGACTGAGGAAAACAAAGGGTTTAAATACAATCAGGGGAAACGAGGCACAGGTGCAAATAATAATGGGGATCAAGGGAAAACAAAAGGTCAAAAGGCACAATGGGGGCATCTAGTGACCAAAAACCGGAACAACCCTGGCCAAATCCTGACAGAATCCCCCTAGAACGGCTCCTGACGTTCCTACCAGCTCTCTCATGGTGGAGAGCCCTGAACTGACGAATGAGGTCAGGGTCCAGTATGTCTTTGGCAGGAACCCAGGAGCGCTCCTCGGGACCGTAGCCTTCCCAGTCCACCAGATACTGCCAGGACCGCTGCACCCGGCGGGAATCCAGTATCCGATGGACGGTATAAGCCGGCTGGCCTCCAATGACACGAGGCGGAGGGGGAGGTCTGTCTGCCGGGACAAGGGGAGAAAAAACAACAGGTTTTAATAAGGAAATGTGAAATGTGGGATTAATCTTAAGGGATCTGGGTAAGTGTAGGCGATAAGAAACTGGGTTAACTCTCCTGGCAACCTTAAAGGGACCGATGTATTTTTGGGACAGCTTGCGAGACTCCACCCGTAGTGGTAAGTCTCTTGTGGAGAGCCAGACTCTCTGGCCGGGGCGCAGGGTAGGCCCGGGACGGCGACGTCTGTTGGCTTGTTGTTGGTACCTCTGTGAAGAACGCATAAGATTAAGACGGGTCTTCCTCCACATAAGCCGACAGCGTCTGACGAACTTCAAGGCTGAAGGCACTCTGACTTCTGCCTCCTGGTCCGGGAACAATGGAGGGGCATAGCCAAACTGACACTCGTGCGGGGACATACCAGTGGAGGAGGAGCGCAAAGTGTTGTGCGCGTATTCGGCCCAAACAATGAAGGACGACCATGTGGACAGGTTGTTACGAGTCATACATCGGAGGGTGGCTTCCAGCTCTTGATTCATCCTCTCTGTTTGGCCGTTGGACTCCGGATGGTACCCTGAAGATAGACTGGCAGAAGCACCCATGAGTTGGCAGAAGGCCTTCCAAAACCTTGAGGCGAACTGGGGACCTCTGTCAGAAACCATATCTTGAGGAATGCCGAAGACTCGGAACACATGATTAATTACCAACTCAGCCGTCTCCTTGGCAGAAGGTAACTTAGTCAGAGGGACGAACCTGGCCGCCTTTGAAAACCTGTCGATTATGACTAGGATAGTAGTATTGCCATGGGATGGAGGAAGGCCAGTAATAAAGTCCAACGAGATATGGGACCAGGGTCTGTGGGGAATAGGTAAAGGGTGAAGGAGTCCTTGAGGGCGGAGGTGAGAAGATTTGCCCTGGCAGCACACGGGGCAGGCATTGACGAAAGAGGCAACGTCTTCTCTTATGGTAGGCCACCAGAACTTACGCTGGATGAACTCCAAGGTGCGACCTACGCCCGGGTGACAGGTGAGGCGAGAGGAGTGCCCCCACAGAAGGACCTGAGTCCTCACTGCCTTGGGGACAAACAACCGATTGGCAGGACCCCCTTTCGGGTCCGGTTCGATAGCTTGAGCTCGTCTCACGGTATCCTCAACTTGCCACGAAATCGGAGCCACGATCTTAGCAGCAGGAAGGACAGGCATGTCCGTGTCATCTCGAATGGCAGGAGCGTAGACTCGGGACAGGGCATCCGGTTTGAGATTCTTCGACCCGGGCCGATAGGTGAGGATAAACTGGAATCGATTGAAGAAAAGAGACCATCTAGCTTGTCTAGAGTTCAACCGCTTCGCCTGCTGGATATACTCCAGATTTTTGTGGTCCGTAAGCACTTGAAACGGGTGAGAAGCCCCCTCGAGCCAGTGTCTCCATTCCTTCAATGCCATCTTAACCGCTAGGAGTTCACGATCCCCCATAGTAGTTTCTCTCAGCCGGGGTAAGCCGGTGTGAGAAGAAAGCGCACGGATGAAGCTTCTTGTCTTCACCCCTCTGAGACAGGACAGCTCCAACACCAACCTCTGAGGCGTCTACCTCCACCACAAACGGTTCATCCGTAGTCGGTAGTATCAGGATGGGAGCAGAGAGGACGCGCTGCTTGAGTCCTTGGAAGGCCGTCTCAGCTTCTCTTCCCCACAAAAACCTTGCATTGCCACCCTTGGTTAAAGCTGAGAGAGGGGCTGCCACCAAGCTGAAGTTCTTGATGAACTTGCGGTAAAAGTTTGTGAAGCCCAAGAAACGCTGAACTTCCTTAACGGATTTGGGGGTGGGCCAATCCGCTACCGCCCCTACCTTCCTGGGGTCCATTTGGACTCGACCGGGTTCCACTACAAATCCCAGGAATTGTACTCGGGATGAATGGAATTCACATTTTTCCGGCTTAACGTACAGATGGCTGTCTAGGAGGCGTTTGAGTACTTGTCTGACATGCTTTGTGTGTTCTTGAAGAGAGCTCGAAAAGATGAGGATGTCATCCAAGTAAACAAACACAAATATGTTAAGCATATCCCTAAGCACATCGTTTATGAGCGCTTGGAACCCCGCTGGGGCGTTGGTCAGGCCGAAGGGCATCACCAAGTATTCATAGTGACCAGTAGGCGTGTTGAACGCGGTCTTCCACTCATCACCAGGTCTGATCCGCACAAGATGGTATGCGTTCCGCAGGTCAAGCTTAGTGAAAACAACTGCTTCCTGGAGCAGCTCGAAGGCTGTGGCCATAAGGGGTAGCGGGTAACGGTTACGGACGGTTATGGCATTGAGTCCCCGGTAGTCGATGCAAGGACGTAATCCACCGTCTTTCTTGGCCACAAAGAAAAACCCTGCTCCCGCCGGGAGGTGGATGGACGCATGAGGCCTGCTTCCAGAGCGTCCTTGATGTAGGTATCCATAGCAGCTCGTTCGGGTGGAGATAGGGAAAAGATCCGACCCCTGGGGGCAAGTGCCCGGAAACAGTTCGATGGGGCAATCATAAGGTCTATGGGGTGGTAGCATGGTGGCCCTCTGTTTGCTAAATACCAGTTTGAGGTCATGGTAACACTCGGGAACTCGGGTCAGGTCGATGGATTCTAAAGACTCGGGAGTAGAACTCGGGAATTCGGGAAAATACATGTAGCTTGGCACGTAGGACCCCACTGCTTGATAGTGCCCACAGACCAGTCGATGTGAGGGTTATGGCTGTGAAGCCAGGGGTATCCAAGGACGAGAGGGAACTCGGAGCAGGAGATCAAATGAAAGTTCATCAATTCCTTGTGTTGTGAAACTGAAAGTCGCAAGGAGGTAGTGACATGAGTGACAAGTCCAGATCCCAAAGGGCTTCCATCCAATGTAGTAACCCTCATGGGGTCACTTAGAGGTTCAAAGGGAACGCCATTCTCCTTCGCCCAGACACCATCCATGAAGTTACCTGCGGCTCCAGAGTCTACCAAGGCTTGAAGGTGAAGCTTGTGGTTGTCCCAGGAAAGGGTGACTGGAATGAGCAGACGGGAGTTGGACGGATGGGAGGAGGTTATGTTTCCCGTTACAGTTCCCCCGGTCTGTACGGGACAGAGCGTTTCCCTGGAGCCCGGGACACGTGGAACGGAAATGGCCCGGTTTGCTGCAATATAGACAGCGTCGCTCCCTCATCCGGCGGTCTCTCTCAGCCTGGGAGATGCGTCCAATCTGCATGGGTTCCGGTGGAGCCAGCGAGGATAAAGGTGGGGACTCGGAGCTGGGACTGATAGGGGCTAGAGGTCTACGGTTGAGTTCTCTCTCTCTCAGACGCTGGTCAATGCGTGAGGCCAACTTGATCAGGGACTCGAGATTGTCCGGTGGTTCTCGAGTGGCCAGTTCATCTTGGATAGTGTCGGAAAGGCCTTTCAGAAAGCACACAGTGAGCGCCTCGTTGTTCCAACCACTCGCTGCTGCCACCGTGCGGAACTGGATGGCATAGTCCGTCACGCTGCGCCGACCTTGGTGGAGAGTCAGGAGCTGTTTGGCTGAGTCAGGACCACTGCTTGGGCCTTGAAACACTCGTTTGAATTCCTCAGCAAAGGCAGAGTAGCTGGCACAGCAGGAACTATGGGCATCCCACACAGCAGTAGCCCAGGCCAGGGCTTTTTCCGACAGCAGGGTGATGATATATGCGATCTTAGACCGGTCGGTGGGGAACGACGAGGGTTGCAGCTCGAAGGAGAGAGAACATTGGGTGAGAAACCCTTTACAAGCACTTGGATCACCTGAGAACCGTTGGGGAGGTGGAAGGCGAGGTTCAGCCAGAGGGTTAACTGCCATGGGTACGTGAATCTGAGGTACTGGGACGGGAACTGTTGCCGAGGTAAGTCGATCAGATATCTGCTTTATGGAAGTCAGCATCTCCGACAGAAGATGAGAATGTCTAGCCATTAAGGCCTCTTGCTGAACCAGGGCGGCTTGGTGGCGTTGGACAGTCTCCTGGTGGTGGGACAGCATGGCAACAAGGTCCTGGGAACTGGCTGCCTCTGGGTTCATTTTTGGCTCTGTGTTTCTGTCAGGACCCGGTTACGAACCCGGGTCTCCGGAGTGAGAAACAGTCACTTAACCAACTGAGCCACGAATAGTCGGCAGAACCCAGAAGATGAGGCAGACACAGCAGTACTTGAGACGGTGTATTTAATGTAGTAAAAAGTGAAGTCCTTCAGGAACACATGTAACTCCACAACCTCAAAAGGAATTCCACAAGAACAAAGGTAATCCTCCAAGACAAAAAAGGTAAATCCACAAGGTGGTAGGTATAGCACAAAAAGCCTCAAAAGATACTCAAAAATAAATAAACAAGAACAAAAAACAGAATTCCACAAGAGCATCCACCGGGATCAACAAGAGTTAACAGAATACTAGGGCTGGGTGCTAACATACAAACACAGAGCAAAGGACTGAGGAAAACAAAGGGTTTAAATACAATCAGGGGAAACGAGGCACAGGTGCAAATAATAATGGGGATCAAGGGAAAACAAAAGGTCAAAAGGCACAATGGGGGCATCTAGTGACCAAAAACCGGAACAACCCTGGCCAAATCCTGACAAATACTATACATCAATACTATTATATTACTACTAAACTTCTATACTGCTATAGTACTATAGTACTACTACACTTCTATTCTATTCTATTACTACTATACTTCTATAGTACTATAATACTACTGTGCTTCTATACTGCTATAGTACTACTACGCTTCTATACTACTTGTAACGGCGTTCGTCTGTTGAAAGAAGAGAGTCGGACCGAAATGCAGCGTGTAGGTTACTCATGTGCTTTAATAAAGGAAATAGCGATACATGAAATAACTGAGATACAAAAACAACAGACGGAACGTGAAACTATACAGCCTATCTGGTGAATACACAAAGACAGGTACAATCACCCACGAAATACAACGTGAACACAGGCTACCTAAATACGGTTCCCAATCCGAGACAACGAGAAGCACCTGACTCTAATTGAGAACCGCCTCAGGCAGCCAAGCCTAACTAGACACACCCCTAATCAACACAATCCCAATTACTACAAACCCCAATACGAAACACAACATATAAACCCATGTCACACCCTGGCTTACCCAAACATATACCAAAAACACAAAATATAATGACCAAGGCGTGACACTACTATAGTACTACTATGCTTCTATAATATTATAGTACTAATTTACTTATATAGTACTATACTACTACTATGCTTCTTTACTACTAAAGTACTACTACACGTCTATACTATTATATTACTACTATACTTCTATAGTACTACTAAAAGTATTTGGTTTGAAATGTACTTAAGTATCAAAAGTAGAAGTATAAATCATTAAACATTTCTTATATTAAGTAAACCAGACGACACAATTTTCTTTTTCATTTTTTTCATTTACGGACAGCCAGGGGCACAGTTCAACAAATAATGTACAAACAAAGCATGTGTGTTTAGTGAGTCTGCCAGATCAGAGGCAGTAGGGATTACCAATGATGTTCTCTTGATAAGTGTGTGAATTAGACAATTTTCCTGTCCTGCTAAGCATTCAAAATGTAATGAGTACTTTTGTATGTCAGGGAAAATGTATTGAGTAAAAAGTTCTTTATGACCGTAGTAAAAGTAAAAGTAGTAAAAGTAGTCAAAAATATCAATAGAAAAGTAAAGTACAGATACCCCACAAAACTTTACACCCACTGTAATTCACTTATGTTCTACTGATTACAGAATAACTGTTGGTTAGTCTGTGATACAACATGCAGTCTGAGATCTAACATGCAAATACACCTGGGCAACATCTCGCTGACATGCCAATACACCTGGGCATCATCTCTCTGACATGCCAATACACCTGGGCAACATCTGTCTAACATGTCAATACACCTGGACAACATCTGTCTAACATGCCAATACACCTGAACATCTCTCTAACATGTCAATACACCTGGAAAACATCTGTCTAACATGCCAATACATCTGGACAACATCTCTCTAACATGTCAATACACCTGGACAACATCTCTCTAACCTGTCAATACACCTGGACAACATCGGTCTAACATGCCAATACACCTGGACAACATCTGTCTAACATGTCAATACACCTGGACAACATCTGTCTAACCTGTCAATACACCTGGACAACATCTGTCTAACATGTCCATACACCTGGACAACATCTGTCTAACATGTCAATACACCTGGACAACATCTGTCTAACATGTCAATACACCTGGACAACATCTGTCTAACATGCCAATACACCTGAGCAACATCTGTCTAACATGCCAATACACCTGGACAACATATGTCTAACATGTCGATACACCTGAACAACATCTGTCTAACATGTCAATACACCTGGACAACATCTGTCTAACATGCCAATACACCTGGGCAACATCTGTCTAACATGTCGATACACCTGGACAACGTCTCTCTAACATGTCAAATCACCTGGACAACATCTGTCTAACATGTCAATACACCTGAACATCTCTCTAAAGTGTCAATACACCTGGACAACATCTGTCTAACATGCCAATACACCTGAACATCTCTCTAAAGTGTCAATACACCTGGACAACATCTGTCTAACATGTTAATACACCTGGACAACATCTCTCTAACATGTCAATACACCTGGGCAACATCTGTCTAACATGTCAATAGAGACGACCTGGGCAACATCTGTCTAACATGTCAATACAGACGACCTGGGCAACATCTCTCTAACATGCCAATACACCTGGACAACATCTCTCTAACATGTCAATACACCTGGGCAACATCTGTCTAACATGTCAATACACCTGGACAACATTTCTCTAAAATGTCAATACACCTGGAAAACATCTGTCTAACATGTCAATACACCTGGACAACATCTGTCTAACATGTCAATACACCTGGACAACGTCTCTCTAACAAGTCAATACACCTGAACATCTCTATAACATGTCAATACACCTGGACAACATCTCACTAACATGTCGATACACCTGGACAACATCTCTCTAACATGTTGATACATCTGGGCAACATCTGTCTAACATGTCAATACACCTGAACATCTCTCTAACATGTCAATACACCTGGACAACATCTCTCTAACATGTCAATACACCTGGACAACATCTGTCTAACATGTCAATACACCTGGACAACATCTGTCTAACATGTCAATACACCTGGACAACGTCTCTCTAACATGTCAATACACCTGGACAACATCTGTCTAACATGTCAATACACCTGGACAACATCTGTCTAACATGTCAATACACCTGGACAACATCTGTCTAACATGTCAATACACCTGGGCAACATCTGTCTAACATGTCAATACATCTGGGCAACATCTGTCTAACATGTCAATACACCTGGACATCATCTGTCTAAAATGTCAATACACCTGGACAACATCTCTGTAACATGTCGATACATCTGGGCAACATCTGTCTAACATGTCAATACACCTGGACAACATCTGTCTAACATGTCAATACACCCGAACATCTCTCTAACATGTTGATACATCTCGGCAACATCTGTCTAACATGTCAATACACCTGGACAACATCTGTCTAACATGCCAATACACCTGGACAACGTCTCTCTAAAATGTCAATACACCTGGGCAACATCTGTCTAACATGTCAATACACCTGAACATCTCTCTAACATGTCAATAAACCTGGACAACATCTCTCTAACATGTCGATACACCTGGACAACATCTCTCTAACATGTCGATACATCTGGGCAACATCTGTCTAACATGTCAATACACCTGAACATCTCTCTAACATGTCAATACACCTGACAACATCTGTCTAACATGTCAATACACAATACACCTGGACAACATCTGTCTAACATGTCAATACACCTGGACAACATCTGTCTAACATGTCAATACACCTGGACAACATCTCTCTAACATGTCAATACACCTGGACAACATCTGTCTAACATGTCAATACACCTGGACAACATCTGTCTAACATGTCAATACACCTGGACAACATCTGTCTAACATGTCAATACACCTGGGCAACATCTGTCTAACATGTCAATACACCTGGACATCATCTGTCTAACATGTCAATACACCTGGACAACATCTCTCTAACATGTCGATACATCTGGGCAACATCTGTCTAACATGTCAATACACCTGGACAACATCTGTCTAACATGTCAATACACCCGAACATCTCTCTAACATGTTGATACATCTCGGCAACATCTGTCTAACATGTCAATACACCTGGACAACATCTGTCTAACATGCCAATACACCTGGACAACGTCTCTCTAAAATGTCAATACACCTGGGCAACATCTGTCTAACATGTCAATACACCTAGACAACATCTGTCTAACATGTCAATACACCTGGACAACATCTGTCTAACATGTCAATACACCTGGACAACGTCTCTCTAACATGTCAATACACCTGGGCAACATCTGTCTAACATGTCAATACACCTGTGCAACATCTGTCTAACATGTCAATACACCTGAACAACATCTGTCTAACATGTCAATACACCTGGACAACATCTGTCTAACATGTCAATACACCTGGGCAACATCTCTCTAACATGTCAATACACCTGGACAACATCTGTCTAACATGTCAATACACCTGGACAACATCTGTCTAACATGTCAATACACCTGGACAACATCTGTCTAACATGTCAATACACCTGGACAACATCTGTCTAACATGTCAATACACCTGGACAACATCTCTCTAAAATGACAATACACCTGGGAAACATCTGTCTAACATGTCAATACACCTGAACAACATCTGTCTAACATGTCAATACACCTGGACAACGTCTCTCTAACATGTCAATACACCTGGGCAACATCTGTCTAACATGTCAATACACCTGAACATCTCTCTAACATGTCAATACACCTGGACAACATCTCTCTAACATGTCGATACACCTGGACAACATCTCTCTAACATGTCAATACACCTGGACAACATCTGTCTAACATGTCAATACACCTGGCCAACATCTCTCTAACATGTCGATACATCTGGGCAACATCTGTCTAACATGTCAATACACCTGGACAACATCTGTCTAACATGTCAATACACCCGAACATCTCTCTAACATGTTGATACATCTCGGCAACATCTGTCTAACATGTCAATACACCTGGACAACATCTCTCTAACATGTCAATACACCTGGACAACATCTGTCTAACATGTCAATACACCTGGCCAACATCTCTCTAACATGTCAATACACCTGGACAAAATCTCTCTAACATGTCAATACACCTGGACAACATCTGTCTAACATGTCAATACACCTGAACATCTCTCTAACATGTCGATACACCTGGACAACATCTCTCTAACATGTCAATACACCTGGACAACATCTCTCTAACATGTCAATACACCTGAACATCTCTCTAACATGTCAATACACCTGGACAACATCTCTCTAACATGTCAATACACCTGGACAACATCTGTCTAACATGTCAATACACCTGGACAACATCTGTCTAACATGTCAATACACCTGGACAACGTCTCTCTAACATGTCAATACACCTGGACAACATCTTTCTAACATGTCAATACACCTGGACATCATCTGTCTAACATGTCAATACACCTGGACAACATCTGTCTAACATGTCAATACACCTGGGCAACATCTGTCTAACATGTCAATACATCTGGGCAACATCTGTCTAACATGTCAATACACCTGGACATCATCTGTCTAACATGTCAATACACCTGGACAACATCTCTCTAACATGTCGATACATCTGGGCAACATCTGTCTAACATGTCAATACACCTGGACAACATCTGTCTAACATGTCAATACACCCGAACATCTCTCTAACATGTTGATACATCTCGGCAACATCTGTCTAACATGTCAATACACCTGGACAACATCTGTCTAACATGCCAATACACCTGGACAACGTCTCTCTAAAATGTCAATACACCTGGGCAACATCTGTCTAACATGTCAATACACCTGTGCAACATCTGTCTAACATGTCAATACACCTGAACAACATCTGTCTAACATGTCAATACACCTGGACAACATCTGTCTAACATGTCAATACACCTGGGCAACATCTCTCTAACATGTCAATACACCTGGACAACATCTGTCTAACATGTCAATACACCTGGACAACATCTGTCTAACATGTCAATACACCTGGACAACATCTGTCTAACATGTCAATACACCTGGACAACATCTGTCTAACATGTCAATACACCTGGACAACATCTCTCTAAAATGTCAATACACCTGGGCAACATCTGTCTAACATGTCAATACACCTGAACAACATCTGTCTAACATGTCAATACACCTGGACAACGTCTCTCTAACATGTCAATACACCTGAACATCTCTCTAACATGTCAATACACCTGGACAACATCTCTCTAACATGTCGATACACCTGGACAACATCTCTCTAACATGTCAATACACCTGGACAACATCTGTCTAACATGTCAATACACCTGGCCAACATCTCTCTAACATGTCAATACACCTGGACAAAATCTCTCTAACATGTCAATACACCTGGACAACATCTGTCTAACATGTCAATACACCTGAACATCTCTCTAACATGTCGATACACCTGGACAACATCTCTCTAACATGTCAATACACCTGGACAACATCTCTCTAACATGTCAATACACCTGAACATCTCTCTAACATGTCAATACACCTGGACAACATCTCTCTAACATGTCAATACACCTGGACAACATCTGTCAAACATGTCAATACACCTGGACAACATCTGTCTAACATGTCAATACACCTGGACAACGTCTCTCTAACATGTCAATACACCTGGACAACATCTGTCTAACATGTCAATACACCTGGACATCATCTGTCTAACATGTCAATACACCTGGACAACATCTGTCTAACATGTCAATACACCTGGGCAACATCTGTCTAACATGTCAATACATCTGGGCAACATCTGTCTAACATGTCAATACACCTGGACATCATCTGTCTAACATGTCAATACACCTGGACAACATCTCTCTAACATGTCGATACATCTGGGCAACATCTGTCTAACATGTCAATACACCTGGACAACATCTGTCTAACATGTCAATACACCCGAACATCTCTCTAACATGTTGATACATCTCGGCAACATCTGTCTAACATGTCAATACACCTGGACAACATCTGTCTAACATGCCAATACACCTGGACAACGTCTCTCTAAAATGTCAATACACCTGGGCAACATCTGTCTAACATGTCAATACACCTGTGCAACATCTGTCTAACATGTCAATACACCTGAACAACATCTGTCTAACATGTCAATACACCTGGACAACATCTGTCTAACATGTCAATACACCTGGGCAACATCTCTCTAACATGTCAATACACCTGGACAACATCTGTCTAACATGTCAATACACCTGGACAACATCTGTCTAACATGTCAATACACCTGGACAACATCTGTCTAACATGTCAATACACCTGGACAACATCTGTCTAACATGTCAATACACCTGGACAACATCTCTCTAAAATGTCAATACACCTGGGCAACATCTGTCTAACATGTCAATACACCTGAACAACATCTGTCTAACATGTCAATACACCTGGACAACGTCTCTCTAACATGTCAATACACCTGGGCAACATCTGTCTAACATGTCAATACACCTGAACATCTCTCTAACATGTCAATACACCTGGACAACATCTCTCTAACATGTCGATACACCTGGACAACATCTCTCTAACATGTCAATACACCTGGACAACATCTGTCTAACATGTCAATACACCTGGCCAACATCTCTCTAACATGTCAATACACCTGGACAACATCTGTCTAACATGTCAATACACCTGAACATCTCTCTAACATGTCGATACACCTGGACAACATCTGTCTAACATGTCAATACACCTGGGCAACATCTGTCTAACATGTCAATACACCTGGACAACATCTGTCTAACATGTCAATATACCTGGACAACATCTGTCTAACATGTCAATACACCTGGACAACGTCTCTCTAAAATGTCAATACCCCTGGGCAACATCTGTCTGACATGTCAATACACCTGGACAACATCTGTCTAACATGTCAATACACCTGGGCAACATCTGTCTAACATGTCAATACACCTGCACAACATATCTCTAACATATCAATACACCTGGACAACATCTCTCTAACATGTCAATACACCTGAACATCTCTCTAACATGTCAATACATCTGGGCAACATCTCTCTAACATGTCAATACACCTGGGCAACATCTGTCTAACATGTCAATACATCTGGGCAACATCTCTCTAACATGTCAATACATCTGGGCAACATCTCTCTAACATGTCAATACATCTGGGCAACATCTCTCTAACATGTCAATACATCTGGGCAACATCTCTCTAACATGTCAATACATCTGGGCAACATCTCTCTAACATGTCAATACATCTGGGAAACATCTGTCTAACATGTCAATACATCTGGGCAACATCTCTCTAACATGTCAATACATCTGGGCAACATCTGTCTAACATGTCAATACATCTGGACAACATCTGTCTAACATGGCAATACATCTGGGCAACATCTGTCTAACATGTCAATACACTTGGAACCACTTTCTAACACACAGACACCTAGAAACTCTTTCTAGTACAGACACCTGGAAAACTCTCTAACACATAGACACCTGGAAACCTCTTTCTAGTACAGACACCTGGAAACCTCTTTCTGATACACAGACACCCGGAAATCTCTTTCCAATACACAGACACATGGAAACCTCTTTCTAGCACAGACAACTGGAAACCTCTTTCTAATACACAGACACCTGGAAACCTCTTTCTAATACACAAACACCTGGAAACCTCTTTCTAATACACAGACACCCAGAAACCTCTTTCTAATACACAGACACCTGGAAACCTCTTTCTAATACACAGACACCCAGAAACCTCTTTCTAATACACAGACACCCGGAAACGTTTTTCTAAATACACAGACACCTGGAAAACTCTTTCTAATACACAGACACCTGGAAACCTCTTTCTAATACACAGACACCTGGAAACCTCTTTCTAGCACAGACAACTGGAAACCTCTTTCTAATACACAAACACCTGGAAACCTCTTTCTAATACACAGACACCTGGAAACCTCTTTCTAATACACAGACACCCGGAAACCTCTTTCTAATACACAGACACCTGGAAAACTCTTTCTAATACACAAACACCTGGAAACCTCTTTCTAATACACAGACACCCGGAAACCTCTTTCTAACACACAGACACCCGGAAACCTCTTTCTAACACACAGACACCTGGAAACCTCTTTCTAGTACAGACAACTGGAAACCTCTTTCTAACACACAGACACCTGGAAACCTCTTTCTAACACACAGACACCTGGAAACCTCTTTCTAATACACAGACACCCGGAAACCTCTTTCTAATACACAGACAACTGGAAACCTCTTTCTAATACACAGACACCTGGAAACCTCTTTCTAATACACAGACACCTGGAAACCTCTTTCTAATACACAGACACCCGGAAACCTCTTTCTAATACACAGACACCTGGAAACCTCTTTCTAATACCCCTCTGTGGAAAGGGTTCTACTTGGAACCAAAAAGGGTTCTACAAAGGGTTCTCCTATGGGGACAGCCGAATAACCCTTTTACGTTCTAGATAGCACCAGAGATAGGGTTAGTATTATCTTAAGATAATGATAAGGTAAGAAGTTAAGTCATCTTCATCATCTTTCTTTAGATAGTACTGTATATGAACCACCTGTGTGAGTATGTATTGCAACTCATTGTGAATACATAGATTGCTATTAGGAATCATGAGCTAGTGTGAATGTTTATGGCAAGTCTATGGGTGTCAGACCCTAAACATATTAGATGAAGCTGGTTTAAAGAGTTGTTACCATGGTAATGTATATCTACATCCCACTCTCTTCCTTTCAGTATGTTGTACAGGAGGCCTATCAGACTTCATGTCTGTGTCCCAAATGGCATCACATGCCCTACATAGTACACTACTTTTGACCGTAACCTAATAGACCCTGATCAAAAGGAGTGCACTAGGGGATAATGTGTGATTTTAGCCTATGACTGTACTGTACTGTATGTGTTTGTCCAGCTACTAGTTGTTTCAGGTGGCCATTGCACACACACCTCCCTCCCCGCAGTCACTCAGCACAGCACAGACAGTAGAAATGCTCTCTTTCAGTGGATCACAAACATTTTATGCGGTCATGTTTCAATATCTACTTATCACGCCCATCAGACTGGTTAGTATTCACTCCCCCCTGGTTCCTTAGGACTAAAAATGGACATTTTTCTGTGATCTGTTGCCTTAAAAGGCCTCTTCTTCATCCCTTCATTCTCTCTCCTCTCGCTCTCTCTTTTCCCTCTCCCTTTGCCAAGTCCCGTGTTCATCTTGTTCAGTCTCTCCCTGGGAATTAGGCTATACAGTGTAGCTTCTTATACATGTTTTATTTTTAAAATGTTCTCTCTATATTGACTGTTGGCTTTCCTTGTTCCTTCCGTTAATTCAGCCTCATTACTTCACAACAGTGGACAACGGTCAGTTGTGCTTTTGTGCAGTAAATTACATCAATCACTTGAACTACAGTCTGTGCAGTACAGTAGTAGACTTCCAATTATTATAATGAATAAAATGTGGCACCATTATCTATGAATCTAAAGCAGTGTTCTGAGTTCTGACCCCTGTCCATTCTAACTTGAGCTCTTGTACCCTCTCTGTGCTGCCCTCTTCATTCATCTTCCCCCTCTTTATCTGCCCCTCTCTCCTCTCTCTCTGCTCTTCTCCCCCTCCCCTTCTCTACCTCCTACAGCACGTGTGGAACAACTGGCCGTTGGGAGTGTGAGCAGCATGCCTGTCTGATAGAGAATGATATGATCCAGGCTGTCAACAGAGGAAACTTTGGGTAAGGGCACTTCAAAAAAAACTCTTAAGGATCGGACCCTTTTTTAAAAATTTTCTCCTAAAATGACATACCCAAATCTAACTGCCTGTAGCTCAGGCCTTTAAAGCAAGGATGTGCATATTCTTGGTACCATTTGAAAGGAAACACTTTGAAGTTTGTGGAAATGTGAAAGGAATGTAGGAGAATATAACACATTTGATCTGGTTAAAGATAATACAAAGAAAAAACCAACCTTTGTTTTGTATTTTTTTTTTACCATCATCTTTGTTGTTTTGTAAGTTTGTTTTAGTGTTCTTTCTTCATTAAATGTAGAACATGTATTCAGATCACGCTGCGCCTTGGTCCGCTTCTTACGACGATCGTGACAGTAATAGCTACTGTAAATTGGACAGTGCAGTTAGATTAACAATAATTTAAGCTTTCTGCCCATATTAGATATATCTAAGTTCTGGGAAATGTTCTTGTTACTTACAACCTCATGCTAATCGCATTAGCCTACGTTAGCTCAACCATCCCGCAGGGGATCCACCAATCCTGAAGAAGTTTTAAAAACACACGCAAACACACATACACACATATTTTACACTCACTGTCCTGACTTTCCTCTCTCTCCCTAGCTGGCGGGCAGCAAACTACAGCCAGTTCTATGGCATGTCTCTGGATGAGGGCCTGAGGTATCGCCTGGGGACACAGAGGCCCTCCAGGACCATCATGAGCATGAACGAGATGCAGGTGAGAAGTCCTGTCTGCTGGGTAGGGCAAGGGTGGGATAGGGGGCAGGTTGAGGCTGGGTGAGGCTGGGTGATTCATGGAATGGATCTCCAATGCCATGGCACCCTATTCCCTATAAAGTGACTACTTTTGATGAGGGCCCATGTAAGGGACCATAGAGCACCCTACTGTACGTAGCGAGTAGATAGCCAATTGGGATGCAGACATGGTGTCGCGGCCTCACATTCAGAGTGAGGGACAGTACAGTCTGTTTTTCACTTTATCAAAGCACGTCGCTCTCAGAAAATGACCTATGTAAACCTGAGAAGAATCTTCCAAAGATCAGTTGGTGTAATAAAAAGGTATATGCATCAAAAGGGACCTATGATATAACATTTTATTTAAAGATTCTACTTTCCTGGCATGTATCATTACCAGCTATGGCTACCAGGCGGAGTCTGGTATTGATCTGTTGATAATTCTTTGTCTGTCTGGATCTTGGAAGCCTCCCCTCTGCTATGTGTTGTCTTTAACTCTGTTTACATTCTAACCAGACAGATTATGTAAGAGCCAATCAAATCATCACAGAGGGGCTTGGGAGGATAAAGGTGGAGGATGGGGTAGAGGATAGAGGTGGAGAGGTTGGGGTAGAGGATAGAGGTGGAGGATGGGGTAGAGGATAGAGGTGGAGGATGGGGTAGAGGCTAGAGGTGGAGAGGACAGGGTAGAGAATAGAGGTGGAGGATGGGGTAGAGGATAGAGGTGGAGGATGGGGTAGAGGATAGAGGTGGAAGATGGGGTAGAGGATAGAGGTGGAGGATGGGGTAGAGGATAGAGGTGGAAGATGGGGTAGAGGATAGAGGTGGAGGATGGGGTAGAGGATAGAGGTGGAGAGGACGGGGTAGAGGATAGAGGTGGAGAGGTTGGGGTAGGGATGGGTGGAGGATGGGGTAGAGGATAGAGGTGGAGGATGGGGTAGAGGATAGAGGTGGAGAGGATGGGGTAGAGGATAGAGGTGGAGAGGATGGGGTAGATAGAGGTGGAGGATGGGGTAGAGGATAGAGGTGGAGAGGATGGGGTAGAGGATAGAGGTGGAGGATGGGGTAGATGATAGAGGTGGAGGATAGAGGTGGATAGGATGGGGTAGAGGATAGAGGTGGAGAGGATGCAGTAGAGGATAGGGTGGAGGATGGGGTAGATGATAGAGGTGGAGAGAATGGGTTAGAGGATAGAGGTGGAGGATAGGGTAGAGGATAGAGGTGGAGGATGGGGTAGAGGATAGAGGTGGAGAGGACGGGGTAGAGGATAGAGGTGGAGGATGGGGTAGAGGATAGAGGTGGAGAGGACGGGGTAGAGGATAGAGGTGGAGAGGTTGGGGTAGAGGATAGAGGTGGAGGATGGGGTAGAGGATAGAGGTGGAGGATGGGGTAGAGGATAGAGGTGGAGAGGATGGGGTAGAGGATAGAGGTGGAGAGGATGGGGTAGAGGATAGAGGTGGAGGATGGGGTAGAGGATAGAGGTGGAGAGGATGGGGTAGAGGATAGAGGTGGAGGATGGGGTAGATGATAGAGGTGGAGGATAGAGGTGGATAGGATGGGGTAGAGGATAGAGGTGGAGAGGATGGAGGGATAGAGGTGGAGGATGGGGTAGATGATAGAGGTGGAGGATGGGGTAGAGGATAGAGGTGGAGAGGTTGGGGTAGAGGATAGAGGTGGAGGATGGGGTAGAGGATAGAGGTGGAGGATGGGGTAGAGGATAGAGGTGGATAGGATGGGGTAGAGGATAGAGGTAGAGAGGATGGGGTAGAGGATAGAGGTGGAGGATGGGGTAGATGATAGAGGTGGAGGATAGAGGTGGATAGGATGGGGTAGAGGATAGAGGTGGAGAGGATGCAGTAGAGGATAGAGGTGGAGGATGGGGTAGATGATAGAGGTGGAGAGAATGGGTTAGAGGATAGAGGTGGAGGATAGGGTAGAGGATAGAGGTGGAGGATGGGGTAGAGGATAGAGGTGGAGAGAATGGGGTAGAGGATAGAGGTGGAGAGAATGGGGTAGAGGATAGAGGTGGAGGATGGGGTAGAGGATAGAGGTGGAGGATGGGGTAGAGTCATCTTCTTTTAGACAACACAACAGACTGACTCTCTGCTCTCCGTGCTACCCTTCCCAATCCCTATCCCCCACCTCTCCCACCCTACATCCTCCAGACCAAACTCCCCCACCCCTCCTCCCTTCAATCCACTCTCTCCAACCCCCACTTCCCCACCCCTCCTCCCTTCAACTCTATTCTCTCCAACCCACCACTCCCCCACCCCTCCTCCCTTCAACTCTATTCTCTCCAACCCACCACTCCCTCATCCACCTGTCCCTCTCCTCCCAACATGCCCCTACCTGTACCTGGAGACAAATTTAAGCAGGAGAGCTTATTCATAAATCTCTCGGTCTGTTCTGTCTGTCTCCCAGCTGAGTCCCGCATGTCTAACAGTCTTTCTACTGGGTAATGGACAGGCCCAGTCCTAACTGAGGCCTGGGGGGTTGCAGCCACACACGCATGCACAGGCAGAATTGTCTCCAATTTCTTATACCTCTTATCTCTAAACACATCAGTACAGTGCTCTCACCTCCAAGCTGGGTCATGCGTGACTCCGAGGTATGGTTTGGACTCTGACCTACAGCGTTTGCACGCACACACACACACACACACACACACACACACACACACACACACACACACACACACACACATTTGTAGATTTTCTATCAGGTGTTTGTCTGGGGAGAATAGTTGAGGTATTAACAGGAGGAATGTTAGGCCGTATCAGTAGGTGTGGTATGTCTAAACAGAGCTAGAGTTCAATGCATAATGCTCTAATGCTACATACAGTTGAAGTCGGAAGTTTACATACACTTAGGTTGAAGTCATTAAACTAGTTTTTCAACCACTCCACACATTTCTTGTTAACAAACTATAGTTTTGGCAAGTCGGTTAGGACATCTACTTTGTGCATGACACAAGTAATTTTTCCAACAATTGTTTACATACAGATAATTTCACTTATAATTCACTGTATCACAATTCCAGTGGGTCAGAAGTTTACATACACTAACTTGACTGTGCCTTTAAACCGCTTGGAAAATTCCAGAAAATGATGTCATGGCTTTAGAAGTTTCTGATAGGCTAATTGACATCATTTGAGTCTATTGGAGCCGTACCTGTGGATGTATTTAAAGGCCTACCTTCAAACTCAATGCCTCTTTGCTTGACATCATGGGAAAATCAAAAGAAATCAGACCTCTACAAAAAATTGTAGACCTTCACAAGTCTGGTTCATCCTTAGGAGCAATTTCCAAATGACTGAAGGTACCACGCTCATCTGTACAAACAGTAGTACGCAAGTATAAACACCATGGGACCACGCAGCCGCCATACCGCTCAAGAAGGAGACGCATTCTGACTATTAGAAATGAACATAGTTCGGTGCGAAAATCCCAGAACAACAGCAAAGGACTCTGTGAAGATGCTGGAGGAAACAGGTACAAAAGTATCTATATCCACAGTAAAACGAGTCCTATGTTGACATAAACTGAAAGGTCGCTCAGCAAAGAAGAAGCCACTGCTCCAAAACCGCCACAAACAAAGCCAGACTACGGTTTGCAACTGCACATTGGGACAAAGATTGTACTTTTTAGAGAAATGTCCTCTGGTCTGATGAAATAAAAATATAACTGTTTGGCCATAATGACCATCATTATGTTTGGAGGAAAAAGGAGAGGCTTGCAACCCGAAGAACACCATTCAAACCGTGAAGCACGGGGGTGGCAGCATCATGTTGTGGGGGTGCTTTGCTGCAGGAGGGATTGGTGCACTTCACAAAATAGGTGGCATCATGAGGGAGGAAAATTATGTGGATATATTGAAGCAAACATCTCAAGACATCAGTCAGGAAGTTAAAGCTTGGTCGCAAATGGGTCTTCCAAATGGACAATGACCACAAGCAATCTTGCAAGCAAAGTTGTGTCAAAATGGCTTGAGGTCAACAAAGGCAATGTATTGGAGTTGGCATCACAAAGCCCTGACCTCAATCCTTGGAACCAAGATGGCGTAGCAGTCAGACGTCCTGTCGTGTCGTGTCCCTTGTATATATATATTTTTTTTCTCGTTTTTACATATTTTTCTTCGCATATCTTTTAAAACATTTTGCTAAACCTCAGCTTCTAAATACTCTCCTGCAACCCGCCTCACCCAATGTAGCTATTTTTCCTAAAGTATTTATATTTACTTCGGATCTCGGAACCCCTCAACTGAAGCTAGCCAGCTAACTACCAGCTATGCTAGCGGCCTTCAGCTAACCGGTCATCAGCTAACCTTTAGCTCGGAAAGCTCTCGCCAGTTCGAACAACGCGACTCTAACCAGAGCATAACGGACCTATTTATTTTTTTATCCCCGGATTCCCACCGCAAACGGAACATTTTTTCAGCTGGATCTTCACAACTAGCTATCTTGCTAAACCGCAACCCCGGATGATTACTCCTGGCTAGCGTTTCCACCCACTTAGCTTGAAGCTAGCCCGGCCAGAGGCCCTGTGCTACCACCGGGCTACAATACCCGGACCCACGACCGGTCTATCGATGTCACCGCATGAAGAGGAATAAACAGACTCACCCCATCGCGACGTCCCCCAAAGGCTAACTCTCTATCCTTTGCTATCTCCTTGCTTGCTAACTCGGCCTGCTAACTGCTAGCTTGTTTAGCCCCGGTCCGCTAACTTCTACCTTGTTTAGCCCCGGCCTACTAACTGTTAGCTTGTTAGCACAGGCCTGCTAACCGTCTGAATCGCCGCGTCCCAAACACTCACTGGACCCATATTTACTTTCTATCTCTTTTCGATTTTTTATTTGTTTATACCTTCCGGTAACCTGCCTCACCCAATGTGATACGGAATCGCTATTATTTTTAATTTTTAGAACACACTCAAGAACCTCCAGAAGCTAACCAGCTAACTAGCTACAAGCTATTTAGTCATTGTTAGTTTTTTTAACCTGGATAACACTCGCCAGTCCAGCTTCCCTGCCCCATCCACCGCTGCCCCCTGGACACTGATCACTTGGCTACATAGCTGATGCACGCTGGACTGTCCATTAATCACGGTACTCCATTCTGCTTGTTTATGTTTTATCTGCCGGCCCCGTTGCCTAGTCAACGCCATTTTACCTGCTGTTGTTGTGCTAGCTGATTAGCTGTTGTTGTCTCACCTACTGTTTTAGCTAGCTCTCCCAATTCAACACCTGTGATTACTGTATGCCTCGCTGTATGTCTCTCTCAAATGTCAATATGCCTTGTATACTGTTATTCAGGTTAGTTATCATTGTTTTAGTTCACAATGGAGCCCCTAGTTCCACTCTTCATACCCCTGATACCTCCTTTGTCCCACCTCCCACACATGCGGTGACCTCACCCATTACAACCAGCATGTCCAGAGATACAACCTCTCTCATCATCACCCAGTGCCTGGGCTTACCTCCGCTGTACCCGCACCCCACCATACCCCTGTCTGCGCATTATGCCCTGAATATATTCTGCCATGCCCAGAAACCTGCTCCTCTTAGTCTCTGTCCCCAACGCTCTAGGCGACCAGTTTTGATAGCCTTTAGCCGCACCCTCATACTACTCCTTCTCTGTTCCGCGGGTGATGTGGAGGTAAACCCAGGCCCTGCATGTCCCCAGGCACCCTCATTTGTTGACTTCTGTGATCGAAAAAGCCTTGGTTTCATGCATGTCAACATCAGAAGCCTCCTCCCTAAGTTTGTTTTACTCACTGCTTTAGCACACTCTGCTAACCCTGATGTCCTTGCCGTGTCTGAATCCTGGCTCAGGAAGGCCACCAAAAATTCTGAGATTTCCATACCCATCTATAACATCTTCCGTCAAGATAGAACTGCCAAAGGGGGAGGAGTTAGCCTGCAAAGTAATGTCATACTTTCCAGGTCCATACCCAAACAGTTCGAACTACTAATTTTGAAAATTACTCTCTCCAGAAATAAGTCTCTCACTGTTGCCGCCTGCTACCGACCCCCCTCAGCTCCCAGCTGTGCCCTGGACACCATTTGTGAATTGATCGCCCCCCATCTAGCTTCAGAGTTTGTTCTGTTAGGTGACCTAAACTGGGATATGCTTAACACCCCGGCAGTCCTACAATCTAAGCTAGATGCCCTCAATCTCACACAAATCATCAAGGAACCCACCAGTTACAACCCTAACTCTGTAAACAAGGGCACCCTCATAGACGTCATCCTGACCAACTGGCCCTCCAAATACACCTCCGCTGTCTTCAACCAGGATCTCAGCGATCACTGCCTCATTGCCTGTATCCGCTACGGAGCCGCAGTCAAACGACCACGCCTCATCACTGTCAAACCTTCCCTAAAACACTTCTGTGAGCAGGCCTTTCTAATCGACCTGGCCCGGGTATCCTGGAAGGACATTGACCTCATCCCGTCAGTTGAGGATGCCTGGTCATTCTTTAAAAGTAACTTCCTCACCATTTTAGATAAGCATGCTCCGTTCAAAAAATACAGAACTAAGAACAGATACAGCCCTTGGTTCACTCCAGACCTGACTGCCCTCGACCAGCACAAAAACATCCTGTGGCGGACTGCAATAGCATCGAATAGTCCCCGCGATATGCAACTTTTCAGGGAAGTCAGGAACCAATACACGCAGTCCGTCAGGAAAGCTAAGGCCAGCTTCTTCAGGCAGAAGTTTGCATCCTGTAGCTCCAACTCCAAAAAGTTCTGGGACACTGTGTAGTCCATGGAGAACAAGAGCACCTCCTCCCAGCTGCCCACTGCACTGAGGCTAGGTAACACGGTCACCACCGATAAATCCATGATTATCGAAAACTTCAACAAGCATTTCTCAACGGCTGGCCATGCCTTCCGCCTGACTACTCCAACCTCGGCCTACAGCTCCGCCCCCCCCCCGCAGCTACTCGCCCAAGCCTCTCCAGGTTCTCCTTTACCCAAATCCAGATAGCAGATGTTCTGAAAGAGCTGCAAAACCTGGACCCGTACAAATCAGCTGGGCTTGACAATCTGGACCCTCTATTTCTGAAACTATCCACCGCCATTGTCGCAACCCCTATTACCAGCCTGTTCAACCTCTCTTTCATATCATCTGAGATCCCCAAGGATTGGAAAGCTGCCACAGTCATCCCCCTCTTCAAAGGGGGAGACACCCTGGACCCAAACTGTTACAGACCTATATCCATCCTGCCCTGCCTATCTAAGGTCTTCGAAAGCCAAGTCAACAAACAGGTCACTGACCATCTCGAATCCCACCGTACCTTCTCCGCTGTGCAATCTGGTTTCCGAGCCGGTCACGGGTGCACCTCAGCCACACTCAAGGTACTAAACGATATCATAACCGCCATCGATAAAAGACAGTACTGTGCAGCCGTCTTCATCGACCTTGCCAAGGCTTTCGACTCTGTCAATCACCATATTCTTATCGGCAGACTCAGTAGCCTCGGTTTTTCAGATGACTGCCTTGCCTGGTTCACCAATTACTTTGCAGACAGAGTTCAGTGTGTCAAATCGGAGGGCATGCTGTCCGGTCCTCTGGCAGTCTCTATGGGGGTGCCACAGGGTTCAATTCTCGGGCCGACTCTTTTCTCCGTATATATCAATGATGTTGCTCTTGCTGCGGGCGATTCCCTGATCCACCTCTACGCAGACGACACCATTCTATATACTTCCGGCCCGTCCTTGGACACTGTGCTATCTAACCTCCAAACGAGCTTCAATGCCATGCAACACTCCTTCCGTGGCCTCCAACTGCTCTTAAACGCTAGTAAAACCAAATGCATGCTTTTCAACCGATCGCTGCCTGCACCCGCATGCCCGACTAGCATCACCACCCTGGATGGTTCCGACCTTGAATATGTGGACATCTATAAGTACCTAGGTGTCTGGCTAGACTGTAAACTCTCCTTCCAGACTCATATCAAACATCTCCAATCGAAAATCAAATCAAGAGTCGGCTTTCTATTCCGCAACAAAGCCTCCTTCACTCACGCCGCCAAACTTACCCTAGTAAAACTGACTATCCTACCGATCCTCGACTTTGGCGATGTCATCTACAAAATTGCTTCCAACACTCTACTCAGCAAACTGGATGCAGTTTATCACAGTGCCATCCGTTTTGTCACTAAAGCACCTTATACCACCCACCACTGAGACCTGTATGCTCTAGTCGGCTGGCCCTCGCTACATATTCGTCGCCAGACCCACTGGCTCCAGGTCATCTACGAGTCCATGCTAGGTAAAGCTCCGCCTTATCTCAGTTCACTGGTCACGATGGCAACACCCATCCGTAGCACGCGCTCCAGCAGGTGTATCTCACTGATCATCCCTAAAGCCAACACCTCATTTGGCCGCCTTTCGTTCCAGTACTCTGCTGCCTGTGACTGGAACAAATTGCAAAAATCGCTGAAGTTGGAGACTTTTATCTCCCTCACCAACTTCAAACATCTGCTATCTGAGCAGCTAACCGATCGCTGCAGCTGTACATAGTCTATTGGTAAATAGCCCACCCATTTTCACCTACCTCATCCCATACTGTTTTTATTTATTTACTTTTCTGCTCTTTTGCAAACCAATATCTCTACCTGTACATGACCATCTGATCATTTATCACTCCAGTGTTAATCTGCAAAATTGTAATTATTCGCCTACCTCCTCATGCCTTTTGCACACAATGTATATAGACTCCCCCTTTTTTTTCTACTGTGTTATTGACTTGTTAATTGTTTACTCCATTTGTAACTCTGTGTTGTCTGTTCACACTGCTATGCTTTATCTTGGCCAGGTCGCAGTTGCAAATGAGAACTTGTTCTCAACTAGCCTACCTGGTTAAATAAAGGTGAAATATATATATATTTTTTTAAATAGAAAATGTGTGGGAAGAACTGAAACAGCATGTGCAAACAAGGAGGCCTACAAATCTGACTTAGTTACACCAGCTCTGTCAGGAGGAATGGGCCAATATTCACTCAACTTATTGTGGGAAGCTTGTGGAAGGCTACCCGACACGTTTGACCCAAGTTAAACCATTTATAGGCAATGCTAACAAATACTCATTGAGTGTATATAAACTTCTGACCCACTTGGAATGTGATGAAAGAAATAAAAGCTGAAATAAATCATTCTCTCTACTATTATTCTGTTATTTCACATTCTTAAAATCAGTGGTGATCCTAAGTGACCTAAGACAGGGATATTTTTACTCATTTTAGATGTCAGGAATTGTGAAACTGAGTTGAAATGTATTTGGCTAAGGTGTATGTAAACTTCCAACTTCAACTTTACCTGCAGGGTTAAGCATGCCTCCCACCTCCATACCTGGCCTGTTTCCGTCCCAATGTAGTGCTCTAATTTTGACCAGGGCCTATAGGGCTCTATAGGGCTTTGTCAGGCCCCTATGTTGGTTTGGGGTTTGTTAGCCTCCTATGGCTTGTCTCCATGTTGGGCTTGTCAGCCTCCTCTTGTTGGGCTTTGTATGGCTCATGGGGCACCGTAGGGCTCCATAGGGCTCATAGGGCCCCATATGGCTCCATAGGAGCCAGCCTCCTCTTGTTGTTGTTTTGTCAGCCTCCTCTTGTTGTTGGTTTGTCAGTCACCTCTTGTTGTTGGTTTGTCAGCCTCCTCTTGGTTTGTCAGCCTCCTCTTGTTGTTGTTTTGTTAGCCTCCTCTTGTTGTTGGTTTGTCAGCCTCCTCTTGTTGTTGGTTTGTTAGCCTCCTCTTTTGTCAGCCTCCTCTTGTTGTTGGTTTGTCTGTCTCCTCTTGTTGGTTTGTCAGCCTCCTCTTATTGTTGGTTTGTCAGCCTCCTCTTGTTGTTGGTTTGTCAGCCTCCTCTTGTTGTTGGTTTGTCAGTCCCCTCTTGATGTTGGTTTGTCAGTCCCCTCTTGTTGTTGGTTTGTTAGCCTCCTCTTGGTTTGTCAGCCTCCTCTTGTTGTTGGTTTGTCTGTCTCCTCTTGTTGGTTTGTCAGCCTCCTCTTGTTGTTGGTTTGTTAGCCTCCTCTTGTTGTTGGTTTGTCAGCCTCCTCTTGTTGTTGTCAGCCTCCTCTTATTGTTGGTTTGTCAGCCTCCTCTTATTGTTGGTTTGTCAGCCTCCTCTTATTGTTGGTTTGTCAGCCTCCTCTTATTGTTGGTTTGTCAGCCTCTTATTGTTGGTTTGTCAGCCTCCTCTTGTTGTTTGGTTTGTCAGCCTCCTCTTGTTGTTGGTTTGTCAGCCTCTTCTTATTGTTGTTTTGTCAGCCTCCTCTTGTTGTTGGTTTGTCAGCCTCCTCTTGTTGTTGGTTTGTCCGCCTCTTCTTATTGTTGTTTTGTCAGTTACCTCTTGTTGTTGGTTTGTCAGTCAACTCTTGTTGTTGGTTTGTCAGCATACTCGTGTTGTTTGGTTTGTCAGCATACTCGTGTTGTTTGCTTTGTCAGCATCCTCGTGTTGTTTGGTTTGTCAGCCTCCTCTTGTTGTTGGTTTGTCAGCCTCCTCTTGTTATTGGTTTGTCAGGCTCCTCTTGTTGTTGGTTTGTCAGCCTCCTCTTATTGTTGGTTTGTCAGCCTCCTCTTATTGTTGGTTTGTCAGCCTCCTCTTGTTGTTGGTTTGTCAGCCTCTTCTTGTTGTTGGTTTGTCAGCCTCCTCTTACTGTTGGTTTGTCAGCCTCCTCTTGTTGTTGGTTTGTCAGCCTCTTCTTGTTGTTGGTTTGTCAGTTACCTCTTGTTGTTGGTTTGTCAGTTACCTCTTGTTGTTGGTTTGTCAGCCTTCTCTTGTTGTTGGTTTGTCAGCCTCCTCTTGCTTTGTCAGCCTCCTCTTGTTGGTTTGTCAGCCTCCTCTTACTGTTGGTTTGACAGCCTCCTCTTGTTGGTTTGTCAGCCTCCTCTTGTTGTTGGTTTGTCAGCCTCCTCTTGTTGTTGGTTTGTCAACCTCCTCTTGTTGGTTTGTCAGTCACCTCTTGTTGGTTTGTCAGTCACCTCCTCTTGTTGGTTTGTCAGTCACCTCTTGTTGGTTTGTCAGTCACCTCCTCTTGTTGGTTTGTCAGTCACCTCCTCTTGTTGGTTTGTCAGCCTCCTCTTGTTGGTTTGTCAGTCACTTCCTCTTGTTGGTTTGTCAGTCACTTCCTCTTGTTGGTTTGTCAACCTCCTCTTGTTGGTTTGTCAGTCACCTCTTGTTGGTTTGTCAGTCACCTCTTGTTGTTGGTTTGTCAACCTCCTCTTGTTGTTGTTTTGTCTTCCTCCTCTTGCTGTTGGTGGGTCAGTCTCCTTTGTTGGTTTGTCAGTCACCACCTCTTGTCTCACCTCCTCTTGTTGGTTTGTCAACCTCCTCTTGCTGGGTTTGTCAACACCTACTGTAGGTTTTTGGGAGTAATAATAAATTGTATTTGTATACATCCAAATAAAATATCAAGGTGGTCAAGTACATTTAAACAGGATTGAAACTGCACATTAGCTAATTCCTTCTCCTCGCTATCCCCATGCTCAGATGAATATGGATACTCAGAATGACCGTCTGCCTCAGTATTTTAATGCCGCAGAGAAGTGGCCTGGAAAGATCCATGAACCTCTGGACCAGGGCAACTGCGCTGCCTCCTGGGCCTTCTCCACTGCAGGTGAGGCACAAAATGCTAGTTAAATACTGGCAGAATACTGGCAAAATGCAAGTAAAGACAGGCAAAATATTGACAAAGTACTGATAAAATACTGGCCAAAGGCTGGTAAAATACTAGCAGAATAATGGTAAAACGCTGGTATTTTGGTGAATTACTGGAATTTTGGTAAAATACTGGTAAATGTGGGTAAAGAAAATGTAGCAATATTGCAAAATACTGGTCATAAAATGACTCATTTGAAGTTCCATCTCATTTCCACAGAACATCTCTTGGGACATTTCACAGATTTTTTTTAAAAACACGCTCTTTCTTTCTATCTCACTTTCCATTGCTCAGCGGTGGCATCGGATCGAATCTCCATCCAGTCGATGGGTCACATGACCCCTCAGCTGTCGCCCCAGAACCTAATTTCCTGTGACACGCGCAACCAAGGGGGCTGTGCTGGAGGACGTATCGACGGAGCCTGGTGGTACCTGAGACGCAGAGGGTAGGACATATTTCACTATGACACCAGGCACAATATTTCCTTATGATTAAGTTAATGATTTATTGAATACGCTATGTCTCTATCTCTCATCATCTATCCATCTCCATCTCTCTCTCTCTCTTAGTGTGGTGACAGAGGAGTGCTACCCGTTCTCTGCTCCCCAGCAGACGACAGCAGAGGTGGGCCGCTGTATGATGCAGAGTCGCTCTGTGGGCAGAGGGAAGAGACAGGCTACTGCACGCTGCCCCAGCACACACACCTACCACAATGACATCTACCAGTCTACACCTCCCTACAGGCTCTCATCAAACGTATGTACACACACTCACTGACACGCACACACACAGACACTATTACCACCATCAAAACATCTCCTGTCCTACACCTCTCCACGGGATGTGTACCTCTGACATCAGTTTATCACCGCTTGCAAAACATACACTGTAATCCTCCATAAACAGGGTAAAGTACGTTGCATGAGCTCCGTACACAGATGGCTGAATTCCTCACGTTACATTAGCCCATAATCTCTCTCAAGTATTTGTCTTAATGTGTTTTCTCTACCATCGAGAAAGTACAGAATTCTCCGTTTGCTCGCTCATAAATGAATTCCTTGTGATGCAGGCCTTTCCATTTCCATGTGTCAGAAAGAGAGAGAGAGAGTAGTGTAGATATTAAATGGTAGGCTAAAGTTAGATAACTTCTGGGCAACATCAGCCCTCAACATCACTCACCTGTAGGGCCTATTTTCCGGTTTACACTTGAACATGCCAGATTTCTCAACTGATCAGAGACAGAGTGTGTAGCAGCAGGGAATGTTACTGGAGTGAGCTACAGTAGATCAACTGGAAAGCCCGTATCTGTTACATTAAGTCCGTGTCTCAAATAGCACCCTATTCCCTACATAGTACACTACCCTGTGGACTCTCG
Source organism: Oncorhynchus nerka (assembly GCF_034236695.1). Lineage (NCBI taxonomy): Eukaryota > Metazoa > Chordata > Actinopteri > Salmoniformes > Salmonidae > Oncorhynchus > Oncorhynchus nerka. The sequence goes on along the minus strand of NC_088399.1, from coordinate 82,902,890 downwards.
TCAAAAGTAATGCACTATGTAGGGAATAGGGTGTCATTAAGGAGGTAGCCTAACTGTTTCCAGAGTACATGTACACTTAGAGAACCCACATGCACCCACTTGTTCTATATCCTAATCAAAGTAGACTCACTGAGCTACAGCCTACCTGTGGTGTATTATCTCTCACCATCAATCATTCTAAATTATGCCTAATGTTGGAAATCATTACAGCATATTTATCTGTCTCTATAACCTCTCAAGTCACCGAGAGATGTACTGTATTATCTACAGATTTATGTTGATATTCACTCCACTGTCTCTTTCATCTAATTACAGATCTGTCCATCTCTTTCCTTTCATCTAATCACAGTTCTGTCCATCTCTCGCTTCTTCACAGGAGAAGGAGATCATGAAGGAGATTATGGATAACGGCCCAGTGCAAGGTAGGATGGTCTAGTGATGATGACTTACTGTGTGTGCGCGTGTATGCAATTGCCATCGGCAACTGTACAATTTTGAGATACTGGAACCATATGTGTATGTGCTCAAAGCCATCTCTTGGTTTTCTGAATGAATACAAATGGGCAAGACAATTGGGTATGAGAGGATGTGTATCAGATGTTTGGCTATAATTCTGATTTATCATGCCATTGTTGGACATTGTTGGACTGATGATTTGTAGACAATGTCCTAAGATACAATTACTTTGGACACAAATGTGTCACCTGGAAAACAGCTGGCTGAAAATAGTTAACATCACCAAGCATCTGCTAGTATTCACAAACAGACATGGCTGAGCTCCCTCTCTCTTTGTAGAACAGAGAGAGGTTCTTAACACATGTTTCACACTGCCTCTCACAAGCAGTGAAAAGTGGCAAGTGTAACAAGGTGAGGCCTCAGGTAGGGAATTTGACCTTTGAAAGAACTGTGATGTTGACTGATGTCTGTGACCTCGGACTCAATTTGATCTGGGTCACCTAGCCAGGGGATACAACTGGTGTTCCTGATGCTATTCATTTTACACGGTTGTCCGAAACAATAACAAATTCCTCAGAAGATTGGATGGAGAGAGTGAAATGCATAGAAAGTGAGACTGAAAGGAAGAGAGACATAGAGAATGACAAATAGACAGTGGAATGTAGACTGTGTGAGTGCTAGTACACTGTATACCTTTATGTGTGTGTGAGTGAATGTGTATGTGTGTACGTGTGGTTGTACAGAGGTAGCCTGAGCCTGTTCCAGCCTTGATGTAATTGTTGCAAACAGCAGGACTGAAACATTGGCCTGCTGACAACTTGTCCTTTCTTTTTTCCTTCAATTTCTGCTGTTGCCTTTGCCATAGAGGAGTGTGTGTCCTTGTTTATTGGCAGTAAGAGAACAAGAGAACGGTAACCTAGTAAGAACAGGTAGTCCTCCAAATGTGGGAATTACTCAGCGAGAGTTCCAGATTGTTTTTCCCACTGGGGTTTCTAGTGAGAAAGTCACAGGGAGTTCAGCTCTAATGGGTTTCCAGTGCACCAGATCAGAGAGTCCCGACACTACCATTGTACTCTGATGTTTGGGTGTGTTCTACTCAGGGGGAAATTGCAAATTGTCCTCAGAAGAAGTCAGGATATTATTTCCCCAGGTTCGCGTCCTTGCCCCACTGTTCGCTACAATATGGTTGAACATTCAGTATAGAAACATTTTCCCTGATGTTTAAGGTGTCCAAGGCCTGGTTTCCCGATTCCAATGGAACTTCGGCTTACGACGCATCTTCCCTTCAACGGCTGGAGATTTATATCACACGTTTCCCAAAACACCACGCAGAGAGAAAGTTCCCTAAGTGCTTCGTTGAATTTAAGCAAAATTACAGACAGTAGCCTACCATTTGCAAAAGAGAACTCAATTGAACATGACATTTATTTCAACATATTTAATGATATACAGTGCATTCGGGAAGGCATGTGTCAATGCTGATAAGAGTTAAAGAAAGGCAACGCTGCTCTCAGATCAGCTTTCTCCTTTCAAATCTTACCTTAACATTAGAATTATTCCGCAATACTGATGACAGATCAGCTCCTGGAGCAGGGTTCTCCAACCCTGTTCCTGGAGATCTACCCTCCTGTAGGTTATCACTCCAACCCCAGTCGCAACTAACCTGATTCAGCGTATCAAACAGTGTGATAGAATAGGGTTGGGGTGAAAACTGACAGGACAGTAGCTCTCCAGGAACAGGGTTTGAGAGCTACTGTCCTAGAGAGATATTATCACCTACGGCTTCAAATATTGTGGTGGCTTATTCCAATGCTTACCCTATGATAATGCACTAAATCAGGATTTGGCAAAAAATTGCACACGTAGTTACACATCATTAAATATATTTAAGCAAAATTACAGACAGTAGCCTACAATTTGCAAAAGAGAACTCAATTGAACATGACATTTATTTCAATATATTTAATGATATACAGTGCATTCAGGAAGAATTCAGTACCCTTGTCTTTTTCCACATTTTGTTACGCTACAGCCTTATTCCATTCTTGATTAAATAGTTTTTTCCCTCATCAATCTACACACAATACCCCATAATGACAAAGCATAAACAGGTTTTTAGATTGTTTTGCAAATGTATTAAAAATAAAAAACAGATTTATTATATCTCTCTGTACTTTGCTCCATTCATCTTTCCCTCGATCCTGACTAGTCTCCCAGTCCCTGTACCCACAGCACCATGCTTCACTGTAGGGATGGTGCCAGGTTTCCTCCAGACGTGACGCTTGGCATTAAGGCCAAAGAGTTCAACCTTGGTTTCATCAGTCCAGAGATGACCTTGATGACAGCTTTGCATACTCTTGCCATTATATCAACCAGCTTCACCTGGAATGCTTATCCAACAGTCTTGGAGTTCCCACATATGTTGAGTACTTGTTGGCTGCTTTTTATTCACTCTGCGGTCCAACTCATTCCAAACCATCTCAATTGGGTTGAGGTCTTGTGATTGTGGAGGCCAGGTCATCTGATGCAGCACTCCATCACTCTACTTCTTGGTCAAATAGCCCTTAAATGAGTTGTGTTGGGTCATTGTCCTGTTGAAAACAAATTATATTCTACTAAGGGCAAACCAGATGGGATGGCATATTGCTGCAGAATGCTGTGGTAGCCATGCTGGTTAAGTGTGCCTTGAATTAGAAATATATGACAGACAGTCTCACCAGGAAAGCACCTCACATCATCACACCTCCTCCTCCATGCTTCACGGTGGGAAATACCCATGCGGAGATCATCCGTTCACCTACTCTGCGTCTCACAAAGACACAGCGGTTGGAACCAAAGATCTCAAATTTGGACTCATCAGACCAAAGGACAGATTTCCACTGTTCTAAAGTCCATTGCTTGTGTTTCTTGGCCCAACCAACTCTCTTCTTATTATTGGTGTCCTTTAGTAGTGGTGTCTTTGCAGCAATTCGACCATGAAGGCCTGATTCACACAGTCTCCTCTGAACAGTTGATGTTGAGATGTGTCTGTTACTTGAACTCTGTGAAGCATTTATTTGGGCTGCAATTTCTGAGGCTGGTAACTCTAATGAACTTATCTGCAACAGCAGAGGTAACTCTGGGTGTTCCTTTCCTGTGTCGGTCCTCATGAGAGCCAATTTCATCATAGCATTTCATGGTTTTTGCGACTGAACTTGAAGAAACTTTCGAAGTTCATGAAATATTCCAGATTTACTGACCTTCATGTCTTAAAGTAATGAAGGAGTTTCATTTCTCTTTGCTTATTTCAGCTGTTCTTGCCATACTTTTGGCTTGGTATTTTACCAAATAGGGCTATCTTCTCTGTACAACCCCTACCTTGTCACAACACAACTGACTGACTCAAACGCATTTAGATGGAAAGAAATTCCACACATTTACTTTTAACAAGGCACACCTGTTAATTGAAATGCATTCCAGGAGACTACCTTATGAAGTTGGTTGAGAGAATGCCAAGAGTGTGCAAAGCTGTCATTAAGGCAAAGGCTGGCTACTTTGAAGAATCTCAAATATCAACTATATTTTGATTTATTTAACACTTTTATGGTTACTACATGATTCCATATGTGTTATTTCATAGTTTTGATGTCTTCACTATTATTCTACAATGTAGAAAATTGTAAAAAAAAACAACAACAAAAAAACCATTGAATGAATAGGTGTTCCCAAACTTTTGACTGGTACTGTATATATATTTTTCAATCCATTTTAGAATAAGTTTCACGCCCTGACCTTAGAGATCCTTATTATTCTCTATGTTTGGTTAGGTCAGGGTGTGACTCGGGTGGGAAATTCTATTCTATATTTTCTGTGTCTTTGTTTTTGGGCGAATGTGGTTCCTAATCAGAGTCTATCATTGTCTCTGATTGGGGATCATACTTAGGCAGCCCTTTTCCCACCATTAGGCTGTGGGATCTTGTTTTCTGTTTAGTGTCTTAGCCTGTACGCTTCCGTTTTCGCTTTTGTTATTTTGTTTGAGTGTTTCTTGAATAAAAGAATCATGAACACTTTCCACGCTGCGCTTAGTTCTACTCTTCCTACCACCACCGAGAGCTGCTACAATAAGGCTGTAATTGGCAACTTTATATTTGTAGTACAGCTGTGCTATATGGGGAAAAAAATGCTTGTTGCAATAAATTGCCTAAAACAATGCAACAATCATACATAGAACGATACGTGTACAACATTAATGTGCACAATAGTTTTTTCAATGATCCTTTCAACTACTACTACTAGATTGATGGTTGTAGCCAATCACCAATATTAGCAAACTTCTTTAATTTCAAACTTCACATTTCACTAGTATAGGCTACTTATCGTAATAAACGATATCAGCAAAATGCCTGCGATAAGTGATCGGCATGGTCGGTGTCAATCATTTTCGATTCATCGTCCCAGGACTAATTTGTAGTCAACTTCATTGTAAAGTTATTGGCGGTCACAGAGAGACAGATAAACATCTTGATTCTATGTTTAGCAGAGATCTTCTGTGTATAATGTGGCGTAGAGAAAAAAAAACATCTAACGAAGTAATTAGCTGTTTGATGAGTGGTCTGAGGCAGTCCATAAATAACAAGCGTTTTAAAGCGCAACTTTAGTAACGATGGTTTTGGGAAAAAGCTTTGAACAATTACCTTAGCCTTAAGATGGTTTTGGGAAACCAGGCCTTGGTTACCTCTGAACTACAGTGATGCTTTCTTTACCTAATATGGGTTAATAGTAAAGTTGATTATAGCTATGTTTTCAAACAATATTGAAGAATGAACTAAGGGCCTTTGGTTGGTCCTTTTGTAACCATCTGAGAAGCTATAGATTTGTCTGCCTGTATAAAGTGTGTTTCTGTGTTTCCAGTTCATCTAGCTTGTGTTTTTCTTCCTGTGTATCCTGCAGCCATCCTGGAGGTCCATGAGGACTTCTTCGTCTATAAGAGTGGGATCTATAAACACACAGATGTCAGCTTCACCAAACCGCCACACTACCGCAAACACAACACACACTCCGTCAGGATCACAGGGTAAGGCTGTCAATCATCTGCTGTCTGTTATAGCTTTGTGTTGTCTTCTATCCGTTGCTCTGTGATTACATTTCATTCGGCAGTCAGTATGTGGGAGGCAGTATGGGAAGAAAAGGGTGGTATTACTGTGGATGTCTTGTGTTCAGTCTTCACCTTCCTCAAATGTTATTGTAGGCTAAATGCATTCAATATATCTTATCAAATGTTCCATAATTCATATCTAAGGTAGGGATTCAATACAAGGTGGATTATAGTGCAGCACACTATACAGGTGACATTGCAGCTGACGTGTAAATTACCTTTACAGTATGTTACAGTGCACTGTGCTATAATTCACCTTGCATTGAATTCCGGCCTAAGTCTACCAACAATAGCAAACCTCAGTGTACTTGTTTGCATTTTCCAAGTTATCAAATGTTGAAAGCATCTTCATGTATACAGTCCCAGACCGCATGCTACCACAGGTGTGTTATGTTCCCCAGTGTGCCAAAGAGAGTCTCCCTCCCGTTTTGTCTGTCGCTCCTTCTGTCGGAGACACACCTTGGCTCCAGTCCTCTATTCCCCAGACAAGCCCCTTAGTTACTACGGAGACCACAAAAATGCAGGCAGACACTACACACCTGGATCACCTCCCCACCCCTCTCGTCACGCCCCTGTCACCCCACCCCCACCCCTCTGTCTCCCGCTGGGAGTAGAATGAACTAGTCCCTAGACACGGATCTAAGGTCAATGTTGATGTTTGGAGGTTAATAGATTAGGTTAGGTTTTGGGGATGATAAGTTGATCCTAGATCTGTGCCTAAGGGCAACTTCTATGAAGAGCTCACATTTCCTCCCAGACAGTATTCTCTTAATCTCCCCTCCCCACATTTTACCCCCAACACCCCATCCCACCCAAATACTTACATCATAGTTTAGTCTGAGTGACCAGGTGTTTGTTTTCTACTGTTTGTCTGGGCTGTCTATTCTAGGCATTACAACCCTTATGACTAGAATGAGGAAAGGCATGTGTTATGAACACACTTTCCTCTTGTAAAGAGACATTTGATGTGTTTTTCTCCAGCTGGTTTTTAAATGTCAATGACATGCTATACTTTCCTATCGGAAATTATCACCATCTGAGTCTGTTAGCTACCGGTGGAATTTTTGGCATGTGTGTGTGTGTGTGTGTGTGTGTGTGTGTGTGTGCTCCAGCATTGTGCAATGCTAAAGCCACATAATAAAAACTGGAGTTGGAGAGTTTGTTGTCTTTGGCTTGAACAATGCTGTCAGCTGAATAAAAAGGAGCTCTGAGCAGAGCCGCTGAGAGCCGTCATGGAGGCAGTTTCTCTAACTCTTATCTGATCGGCCATTGATCAAGAAGTGGGGATCCACTTCTTGCCCCGTCCTGCTGCCTTTGTTTGGGTCTCCATGTGATATTGTGTCATTTAACTTTTAGTAATGTGTGTATTTGTCCGTGTGTATTTCTACCTGCATTTTTGTGGTATAATTCATAGCCATGTCTGAAGACTTTATTTACCTGGTTTGTCTCTGACAACAAGTGAGTGCTCTGTTTGCTTGGTTGTTTGTGAGTATGTATTTCACATGGATGTTATAAATGCAGTAGATGATCTAGATTCGGGCAGCAGGCTGATTTTTTTCTTGAGCGGATGGTCGGGTGGGAGGAACATAATTACAAATCATTTATAGACTGCAAATTGACCACAAAAAGACCAAACATATATAATGTCTGACTAAAACATAGCAGTTTCAAACCTTACTATCATTTGTATACAAATCAAAGTTTATTTGTCACGTGCACCGAATACAACAGGTTTAGATCTTCCAGTGAAACGCTTACTTACAGGCTCTAACCAATGGTGCAAAAAAGGTATTAGGTGAACAATAAGTAAAGAAATAAAACAACAGTAAAAAGACAGGCTATATACAGTAGCGAAGCTATAAAAGTAGCGAGGCTACATACAGACATCGGTTATTCAGGCTGATTGAGGTAGTATGTACATGTAGATATGGTTAAAGTGACTATGCATATATGATGAACAGAGAGTAGCAGTAGTGTAAAAGAGGGGTTGGCGGGTGGTGGGTGGCGGGTGGCGGGACACAATGCAGATAGCCCGGTTAGCCAATGTTCGGGAGCACTGGTTGGTCGGCCCAATTGAGGTACTATGTACATGAATGTATAGTTAAAATGACTATGCATATATGATATACAGAGAGTAGCAGCAGCGTAAAAAGAGGGGTTTGGGGGGGTTGTTGGGGGGGGCACACAATGCAAATAGTCCAGGTAGACATTTGATCACCTGTTCAGGAGTCTTATGGCTTGCGGGTAAAAACTGTTGAGAACCCTTTTTGTCCTAGACTTGGCACTCCGGTACCGCTTGCCATGTGGTAGCAGAGAGAACATTCTATGACTGGGGTGGCTGGGGTCTTTGACAAATTTTAGGGCCTTCCTCTGACACCGCCTGGTGTAGAGGTCCTGGATGGCAGGCAGTTTAGCCCACTACCCTCTGTAGTGCCTTGCAGTCAGAAGCCGAGCAATTGCCGTACCAGGCAGTGATGCAACCAGTCAGGATGCTCTCGATGTTGCAGCTGTAGAACCTTTTGAGGATCTCAGGACCCATGCCAAATCTTTTAGTTTCCTGGGGGGGGAATAGGCTTTGTCATAACCTCTTCACGACGGTCTTGCTGTGTTTGGACCATTCTAGTTTGTTGTTGATGTGGACACCAAGGAACTTGAAGCTCTCAACCTGCTCCACTACAGCCCCGTCGATGAGAATGGGGGCGTGCTCGGTCCTCCTTTTCCTGTAGTCCACAATCATCTCCTTAGTCTTGGTTACGTTGAGGGATAGGTTGTTATTCTGGCACCACCCGGCCAGGTCTCTGACCTCCTCCCTATAGTCTTGTTGTTGTCTGTGATCAGGCCTACCACTGTTGTCGTCTGCAAACTTAATGATGGTGTTGGAGTCGTGCCTGGCCATGCAGTCATGGATGAACAGGGAATACAGGAGGGAACTGAGCACGCACCCCTGGGGAGCTCCAGTGTTGAGGATCAGTGTGGCAGATGTGTTGCAACCTACCCTCACCACCTGGGGGCGGCCCGTCAGGAAGTCCAGGATCCAGTTGCAGAGGGAGGTGTTTAGTCCCAGGATCCTTAGCTTAGTGATGAGCTTTGAGGGCACTATGGTGTTGGACGCTGAGCCGTAGTCAATGAACAGCATTCTCACTTAAGTGTTCCTTTTTTCCAGGTGGGAAAGGACATTATGGAGTGCAATACAGATTGCATCATCTGTGGATCTGTTTGGGCGGTATGCAAATTGGAGTGGGTCTAGGGTGTCTGGGATAATGGTGTTGATGTGAGCCATTACCAACCATTCAAAGCACTTCATGGCTACGGATGTGAGTGCTACGGGTCTGTAGTCATTTAGGCAGGTTGTCTTTGTGTTCTTGGGCACAGGGACTATGGTGGTCTGCTTGAAACATGTTGGTATTACAGACTCAATCAGGGACACCTGCCAGTTGGTCAGCACATGCCCGGAGCACACATCCTGGTAATCCGTCTGGCCCCACGGCCTTGTGTATGTTGACCTGTTTAAAGGTCTTACTCGGCTACGGAGAGGGTGATCACACAGTCATCCGGAACAGCTGATGCTCTCATGCATGCCTCAGTGTTGCTCTCCTCGAAGTGAGCATAGAAATGATTTAGCTCGTCTGGTAGGCTCGTGCCACTGGGCAGTTCGCGGCTGTGCTTCCCTTTGTAGTCTGTAATAGTTTGCAAGCCCTGCCACATAAGACGAGCGTCGGAGCCGGTGTAGTATGAATCAATCTTAGCCCTGTATTGACTCTTTGCCTGTTTGATGGTTTGTCGCAGAGCATAGCAGGATTTCTTGTAAGCTTCCGAGTCCCGCACCTTGAAACGGCAGCTCTACCCTTTCGCTCGATGCGGATGTTGCCTGTAATCCATGGCTTCTGGTTGGGGTATGTACGTACAGTCACTGTGGGGACAATGTCCTCGATGCACTTATTGATAAAGCCAGTGACTGATGTGGTGTATTCCTCAATGCCATCGGAAGAATCCTGGAACATGTTCCAGTCTGTGACAGCAAAACAGTCCTGTAGTTTAGCATCTGCTTCATCTGACCACTTTTTTTTATAGACCGAGTCACTGGTGCTTCCTGCTTTAATTTTTGCTTGTAAGCAGGAATCAGGAGGATAGAGTTGTGGTCAGATTTTCCAAATGGAGGGCGAGGGAGAGCTTTGTCTCTGTGTGGGAAGTACAGGTGATCTAGAATTTTTTTCCCTCTGGTTGCACATTTAACATGTTGATAGAAGTTTCCCTGCAATCACGTGTCTCTCTATTATGCGTGGGAATACTTGGGAACAGAATCATTTGGAGCTGATTTCCAACAATAAAAAAAAAGATATAAAAAAAAGTAAGTTGGGGAACTCTGGTCTAGAGTCTCTGTCTATCAAGATCAATTGCTTAAATCTGATTCCCAAATGGTGCCCTATTCTCTTTATAGTGCACTACTTTCACCAAGGCCCATAGTGCTCAGCTCAAAATAAGTGCTCTGTATAGGGAACATGGTGCCATTTGGGGTGCACTCTAGCTCTGGTCTGTCCTGGAACACTGCTGGAGTATGGTCTGTCCTGTCTGGTCGGTCTGTCCTGTCTGGTCGGTCTGTCCTGTCTGGTCTGTCCTAAAACGCTGCTGTTGTCTAGTCTGAGCAGCATGCTCTACTGATGATGATGAGGATGATTGTTGAAGCTCAACTTCCCTTTGCATCCAACCTCCGCTGACACTGCGGTTCTTTCGCTGGTTTGGGCTACGAACGCGAGGCTCGTGGGTACCGAGGGTATGGATTTGGGGACGGGTTGGGGGGGAAGAAGGGGGTCAGGACAGGGTGCGTAGAGCCTGACTGTCACAAGCTTTGATGTTTTTACAAGCAAAATCCTGCTGCAGTGCGTTCTATTAAGCCAAGGGCCTGGGAAAGTTTGTGTTTAGGGCATTGAGGTCCACTCTGGTGGAAAGGGAATTGTCTGGTGTGTTGATCCCAACTGTACTGGACAGAGAGGGGATCAGGCCCATAGAGGAGATCAGGGGTAAGGTGGGGGAGGACTGGTATGTCCCTCATTGTCCAGGGGGAACAACGCTAACTGGGGGAGATAAGGGCTCCGTAGTGGTCCAATTCTGTCTGGCTCTCTGGCTCAGCCCGTATACACACAAGTACACACACACATGCAAATGCACACATGTGCGCACACACACACGCATGCACAAACGCACACACACGCAAACGCACCCACACACACGCAGTTTGGCCTCCCAAAACCCACATCCTGCCTTGCCTGGCTATTCATCCACATCGCTCCGGCCAAACTCCACGCCCACTAACATTTCTTCTCCACCGTGAGTCTGAATTTGATCTCCTCCCCGACAACTTCTCCCATTCTAACTGTTCTGATTGGTCCTAGAAACCGATGGGTTGGGCCAGAGCCTGAACACAAGTGGTTAAAACGGCGTGGGGGACAACGTCCCTCACTTTGGTGTCAGCAGAAATGGCTTCTAGGATGGCAGTCTCAGACTGAATGTATGTAGCGATAGCGGAATTAAATCCAGTCTGAGTCGTCAGGCAACATCCAGTCTCTATCTATTTCAGATGTGGTTGTGATGTTTGTACAGCTGTTTGTATTTGCTTTTTCAGAGCATGATGACCCTTGAACTCTTGTCCAAACCAGAGTCAAGTAATAAAACATTATTCGCCAATGTTTTGGTGGCAGGCTACCGAGTTGGCAACAACTGAAAACACCACCTCTCTTTCCCAGCATTCCTATTCCCTTACAAAATATGAGACTCCTAGGGGCCCTAGGAACTGGTGTTCACAAACAGATAGGACCAGAAGCTAAGGATGATGGGAATTTATGGGCATTGGCCAGGAGAGAGAGAGAGACCTCTACAGGAGTAAGGTGTATTTATTAGAGCCTCACTCAACCTTCAGCAATGTTGTTGTTGTCTGTGAGATGACAGGAGTCAGGCGGTGACCACTTCCTCACTGGCCATCCCTCTCCTTCCTGTTTCCTGAGCTGCGAGGGGGGAAGTGGCAGAGGGGGGAATTCTGTCTGCTGCTGAGGAATCTGAATGATGTGGGATGCAGGGTAGATTGTGTGTGTGTGTGTGTGTGTGTGTGTGTGTGTGTGTGTGTGTGTGTGTGTGTGTGTGTGTGTGTGTGTGTGTGTGTGTGTGTGTGTGTGTGTGTTTGGGTAGTATAATCGCTTTGGTCTTCCTTAGCCATGGTCATAAATAACGTCTTGTTTTCAGGATGCTGTTAAGAGATGAAAGATGTTTTGTACTCCGCATCTCTACCTATACTTATAGCTCTTACTCAAATTGTGTCAGTTGTGTCAAAACACTCTCAGGTGTGCACATTCCTATGTGGGCGTGGGATATATTTAAAAAGCTTCTTGTAAAAGGTTAAAAACAACCCAATTCACAACAGAATAATTATCAGATTATTTTTACTTCCAGTGAAAAATGAAGAAACCTCTGAAGTTCATAATAATGTATTCCCTTTAGTTTAAAACAATCATGTCAGTAATTTGTCTGTGTGTTCTGTTCCAGGTGGGGAGAAGAGAGGAACTATGATAGGACAACTAAGAAGTACTGGGTAAGTAATGTCTCCTATCACATTACTCATCACATCTTTTTCTCTTTGTTGTCTCTTATTTGTGTAAATATCTTATTTTGTATCTACCACAGGAGGTTGGTAGCACCTTAATTAGGGAGGACAGGCTTGTGGTAATGGCCAAAGCCGATTCAGGGAACCGTATCAAAATCATGTTTTTCATGTGTTTGTTGCCATTCCATTTCCTCTGTTTCAGCCATTGTTATGAAGCGTCCTCCCCTCATCAGCCTCCTGTGGTCTCTCTCTACTATATCCACATTCTAACCCATGCCACCCTTTCTAATGACTTTTCCCAGATTGCTGCCAACTCGTGGGGGAAGAACTGGGGGGAGAACGGCTACTTCCGTATCGCTCGTGGAGAGAATGAGTGTGAGATCGAGGCGTTCGTGATCGGCGTGTGGGGTAGGGTCACCATGGAAGACATGCAAAGCCACCATCACCACCAACATCGCCGACGCAAGTAGAGACAGGCACTCCAGGAACTCAGCATCCTCAGAGCCCCTTCCTTTCATCCCAAACCCTCTACCCCTTCCTACCCTGGGGGAGCAGCACAACCAGCCCCAGACCCCCTACCCTTCACCCCCTAGCCACTTCCCCTTCCTACCCTCGGGGTGGCACTCAACCAGCCCCGTACTAAACTCTGGGGGAGCAACACAACCAGAATCCCGGAGTTCACACTCTGACCCTTCGAGGAACCAACTACCCCAAGAACCACTACTCTTACCCCTTACACCCATATCCCCTTACCCAACACTGTAGGTATTGAAACTCCAGCCACCCCCAACATAACTCAAGGTTTATGGCATCAAAACAAACTCACGGCCTGCAGGCTTAGAGGGGCTCCTCCATACAGCCTCGCCGGCTTCAGGACACAGCCATAATCACCTCAGGACTCACTATCCCAAAGACCACACTTCCCAGACTCCTTGGCTTTGGCCTGGGATCGACTGTTTACTTCCTGCTTCTGTTCAGAAGTCTCCATTTCCACTGCTATGATGATGAAAGGACTGGCTTGATCTGAACTCTCTCTCTCTCTTTCGCTCTCTCTCTCTGGAAGCCAACCCCTTACGGACAGATTGGGATAGTGAGAACCAGAGAGATAGAATGTTAGATGACACAAGCACCAGAGATAAACTAACAATCCACTTGTGTTACAGTTTAGTTAGTGTTATCACTGAGGACCTAACTCTTAATCATGCTAGCTATATCATTGATTAATGTATTCCTATTACTGTCAGCAGATCTGCAGTTGCAGTAGCCACGCATCTCTCTACACATTCCCCAAAAAGTTTTCTAGCAGAATTTTACACTGGAAAGGGTGCTGGTCTAAGGCTTGGTGGTAGGTGGGATTGAGTTTAGTGAACTGTCCTTTTGACCAATAATTTATTTCACCTCATTTACCAAAAAACACTGTTTTCTTTTTAGTACAATCCTATACTATACTAAGTGTATAGTACAGGATGGATTCTCAGCAAGCTCTGGAAATGTTCAGTACCACATAACCTGTCTGGTTATGGAAGAGATGGTGTCAATCTTCCAATGATATCAAATCAACTTCAGTCTCATGACCATGACAGCTCTTGACTGATTCCAACTGCTTGAACATAATGTTTCTGTAAGAATCATTTTAGTGGGTCAACCATTTATAAATCTCCCTTAATAGACAGTATACACTCTTAGAAGTAACAGAGCCTGGAAGAACCTTTAGAACCAAAGAAGCAATTATAAAAAATATTCGAGGAACCCCTGTGTAAAGGTTCACATTAGAACCTTTTTGTGATGAGTGAGGTTCAAATCTGAACATTTTTAATAATATATTGCAGAGGTGGCAGCCTATCAGAAGATTGGAGGTGTATCTTATTGGAGGTATGGCTTTCAGATAGTTATTTTTGGCCACCCATTACAGTAAATGTAATTCCTGTTCATCATGTTTCATCATGCAAATTTCTATTTTCCTTGAATATTCATGCATATTACATATTCTAATATAATATTAATAATATTAACATTGCTGATGACATAAGGTCCAAAATTGGGATTTGCATAGGCTCTTGAGGAACTCGTACACCTCTGTAAGCCTCATTGAAGCTACAGAACTGTCATTGTTCAACCTTAACATGTGATGAAAATACAACAGAAAATCTGAAAGCCACACCCCTACCAAGCCACACCTCCAGTCCAGGGTTCCGACAGGAACCCTTTGCTACATTGAAACATGAAAGGTTCCTCCAAGAACCCCTCAACTAACCTAAGGTGCAAATATTGAGGAACTCCAGGGGTTCATTGAGTACCTCCAGTGTTCCTCGAGTTACCACTAATTCTAAGAGTGTACACATTCCGTTTATTAATCAGCTGGTTGACAAAAACATATCTTGGAAAAAACGAGGCATTGATTGAAATATCTGAGTTGTCATTTCTTTGAAGAAGGTAAAATGGCCACCACCATGTCATTTTCAGATGTTGCTTCAACATGGAAACGTCTTGGTTGATCAAATGCCTTAAAGAAATAAGTGCTGTTTTTCGACCTCTGGTTGAAAATATCCCATGGTTTGTGTATTATAATCTTAATCTGTTTCCTTCCGTGTACACTGTGTTACTATAATGCTGAAAATATTGTTGTATTTTACTCCTATTTTCTTACTTGCTTTGAGAGATGTGGTTGTCTCACACACACACTCCCCTCCCCTTACCAGCTGCTTTGAAGAGTGCTTGGGTGGTGCACTTGCTCCTTCTGAAGGTGAACACACACAAAATCAAAGTGCCTGACTCTAGGGAGAGGAGGAGGTCGGACTCAGCTGCCAAAGTCTGTTAAATGCTGTTTCTTTATAGCCTAAATCTCACAGACGCAACATGCCACTAACACTTCAGTATTCAGCAATAGGCATGTGTAGGCCTACAGCAGACTCATTGTGACATTTCAAAGGTTGTGTATTTCCAAAGAAGTGTTGGGTAGGTAGTTCAATCCTCAAATGAAGCCAGTAATCACACAGGTTCTGATATACTGATATAACTTGATATAACTGCCTTATGTAATGTTGCTCTAGGTGCTCTTTTTATACTGTCTCCAATTCAGATCTATTATTTCTGTGCCTATCATGAGTTTTAATGTCTAAGTTTCCAGAGGTGGCAACTGTCCTTTTAGAGACCACATCATGTATCAGTTCACACTGTGCAGTCTCACTTCACAATAAACTGCTTGGCTTCCCAGAAGTTGTCTTTTTATTAACTGTGCCACCTTTCCAATATGTCTTCCAGTTTTCACATTGTTAATGTAAATCCTATACACAATTTCGTACATTTCGAGTAGGCCTCAGTTTTAAACCCCCATCACAACCGTCACCTCATGAGAAAAGGATAGAGATGCAGAATAACCGACAGGTTCAGATGGACAAGCAATGTTCAATGTGGAGGAAGGGTACACTGTTAGAAATAAGGGTTCCAAAAGGATTCTTCAGATGTCCCCATAGGAGAACCCTTTTTGTTAGAGGTAGAACCCTTTTGGGTAATCTGGAGGCGAAAGAAACTCACACCTGTTTAGGTGAGGTGCTGGCTAGCAGGGTAGAACACCTGTTTAGGCGAGGTGCTGGCTAGCGGAGTAGAACACCTGTTTAGGAGAGGTGCTGGCTAGCAGAGTAGAACACCTGTTTAGGAGAGGTGCTGGCTAGCAGTGTAGAACACCTGTTTAGGAGAGGTGCTGGCTAGCAGAGTAGAACACCTGTTTAGGAGAGGTGCTGGCTAGCAGTGTAGAACACCTGTTTAGGAGAGGTGCTGGCTAGCAGTGTAGAACACCTGTTTAGGAGAGGTGCTGGCTAGCAGAGTAGAACACCTGTTTAGGAGAGGTGCTGGCTAGCAGTGTAGAACACCTGTTTAGGTAGAGGTGCTGGCTAGCAGAGTAGAACACCTGTTTAGGAGGGGTGCTGGCTAGCAGAGTAGAACACCTGTTTAGGTGAGGTGCTGGCTAGCAGAGTAGAGCACCTGTTTAGGCGAGGTGCTGGCTAGCAGAGTAGAACACCTGTTTAGGAGAGGTGCTGGCTAGCAGAGTAGAACACCTGTTTAGGCGAGGTGCTGGCTAGCAGAGTAGAACACCTGTTTAGACGAGGAGCTGGCCAGCAGAGTAGAACACCTGTTTAGGTGAGGTGCTGGCTAGCAAAAAGTTTTAAATTCCTCGGCGTACACATCACGGACAAACTGAAATGGTCCACCCACACAGACAGTGTGGTGAAGAAGGCAAACAGCGCCTCTTCAACCTCGGGAGGCTGAAGAAATTTGGCTTGTCACCTAAAACCCTCACAAACCTTTACAGATGCACAATTGAGAGCATTCTGTCGGGCTGTATCACCGCCAGATACTGGCAACTGCACCGCCCACAACCACAGGGCTCTCCAGAGGGTGGTGCGGTTTGCACAACGCATCACTGGGGGCAAAATACCTGCCCTCCAGGATGCCTAAAGCACCCGATGTCACAGAAAGGCCAAAAAGGTCATCAAGGACAACAACCACCCGAGCCACTGCCTGTTCACCCCGCTACCATCCAGAAGACGAGGTCAGTACAGGTGCATCAAAGCTGGGACCGAGAGACTGAAAAATTGCTTCTATTTCAAAGCCATCAGACTGTTAAACAGCCATCATTAACACAGAGAGGCTGCTTTCATACAGACTTGAAATCATTGGCCACTAACAAATGGATCACTAGTCATTTTATTACTGCCATCTTAATAATGATGTTTACATTTCTTACATTACTCATCCCATCTCTTCTAAATCATTGTTCTCTTGTTCCTCCTGGACATCTGTACTGTATTTTATACCATCTTGCCTATGCCGCTCGGTCATTGCTCATCCATATTGGAAAAAAAAATGTACATATTCTTATTTTATCCCTTTACTTAGATTTGTGTGTATTAGGTAGTTGTTGTGGAATTGTTAGATTACTTGTTAATATATTGCAGCACTGTCAGAACTAGAAGCACAAGCATTTCACTACACTCACAATAACATCTGCTTGGTCACATGTGTATGTGACCAATGAAATTTGATTTGATTTGATTGGGTCTACCTGGAACCAAAATGGTTCCACCTAGATCCAAAAGAATTCTACCTGGAACAAAAACGGGTTCTTTACTGGAACCAAAAAGGGTTCTTCAAAGGGTTCTCCTATTGAGACAGCCGAAGAACCCTTTAAGGTTCAAGATAACACGTTTTTTTCTACGAGTGTAGGCTATAGGAGGCAGAGCAGACATAGCTGTGTGTTGCGTGAGCCATGCGGTCTACAGAATAACATAGCTGTGTGTTGTGTGAGCCATGCGGTCTACAGAATCACATAGCTGTGTGTTGTGTGAGCCATGCAGTCTACAGAATCACATAGCTGTGTGTTGTGTGAGCTATGCAGTCTACAGAATCACATAGCTGTGTGTTGTGTGAGCTATGCGGTCTACAGAATCACATAGCTGTGTGTTGTGTGAGCCATGCAGTCTACAGAATCACATAGCTGTGTGTTGTGTGAGCTATGCGGTCTACAGAATCACATAGCTGTGTGTTGTGTGACCCATGCAGTCTACAGAATCACATAGCTGTGTGTTGTGTGAGCCATGCAGTCTACAGAATCACATAGCTGTGTGTTGTGTGAGCTATGCAGTCTACAGAATCTTTACTTTAATTGCAAACGGTGCAAATGAGGATTAGTATGACTCTGCTGGTCATCTACTGTGGGAACTTTTGAACATCTTGAAGAACGATCTGGTCTTAATGGCCATGTACTCTTATAATCTCCACCCGGCACAGCCAGAGGTACTGGTCACCTCTCAGAGTCTGGTTCCTCTCTAGGTTTCTTCCTAGGTTCCTGCCTTTCTAGGGAGTTTTTCATAGCCTTTCATAGGTACGCGGAGTCAGGCACAGGACACAGGTATGAGTAATAATCTGAATTTACTCAAAATGTAAGCAATGTTCCAACAAGGAAAAATACAGAAGATCCCACCGCAAACGGACCAAACAGCGTGGTCAGGAGGACTGGACATGGGAGGACATCCTGGACGGCAAAGGATCCTGGACATGGGAAGAGATCCTGGGATCGCCTCCCATGGGAACAGGTGGAAGCAGCGAGGGAGTCACGGCAACGAAGCAAGCATGAGAGGCAGCCCCCCCAAAAATTGGGGGGCGGGCACATGGGGAGATTGGCGGAGTCAGGTTGTAGACCTGAGCCAACTCCCCGTGCTTACCGTGGGGAGAGAATGACTGGTCAAGCACCATGCCTTCGGTGAGCAGCCACAGCCCGTCGGCCCAGGTTATCCTGCACCAGCTCTACGCACGGTATCCCCAGTTCGCCAGGACAACCCAGTGCGGCCTGTTCCAGCTCCCCGCACTTGCCGGGCTACGGGGGGTATCCAGCCAGGACGAGTTGTGCTAGCTCTGCGCTCCAGACCTCCAGTGCGCCTCCATGGTCCAGTATAGTCCTGCTCTGGCTATACGCACTATGCCTCCAGTGCGCCGTCATAGCCCAGTGCGTCCGGTGCCAGCTCTCCACACTCACCGGGCTAGAGTGGGTATCCAGCCAGGACGTGTTGTGGCAGCTCCACTCACTAGGCTGCCAGTACGTCTCCTCAGTCCGGTGAGACATGTTCCAGCGACGATCCCCCCCCCCCCAAGCCAAAGACAACAAACCCTCCAACTCCAGTTTTTATTATGTGGCTTTAGCATTGCACAATGCTGGAGCGCACACACACACACACACACACACACACACACACACACACACACACACACACACACACACACACACACACACACACACACACACACACACACACCCCTTTCGGGGTGAGTGTGGTTCCCAATCAGAGGCGACTGTTTATCATTGTCTCTGATTGGGGATCACATATAAGTTGTCATTCTCCTTTTGGTGTTTGTGGGATCTTGTTTTTTGTTAGCTCTGTGAAGCCTGCAGAACGTGACGTTCGTTATTCTTTTGTTGTTTTGTGTTCTGAGTAAATAAAGAATCATGAACACTTACCACGCTGCACTTTGGTCTCCTTCCAAGGACGGACGGTTATATAGCCACTGTCCTTCTACAGTACATCGTACATCTGCATTGCTTGCTGTTTGGGGTTTGTGACATCTGCTGATGTAAAAATGGCTTTATAAATACATTTGATTTAATTAAGGGAGGATGATGCGGCCAGGGTTGGGATGAGGTGCATCATGGGTTCACGAGGCATGACAGTGGGGAAAGAATGGATGACAGAAGGGAGGTGGAAGTGGAGGTGGAGGTTGGGACTGGGGGGAGTCAATGACAGGTTGTTGTGCATTCATTTCTTCTTTCCAATTGACTAAATATTGATGAGTTGAGTTGGGAGGTGTTCCACATTATGCATTTATTCTAGATTTTACAATACCGTTATAAGCTACCATAACTGTTCATAGATATAACCTATCCATTTTTTATATATTTTTTTATTTAACCTTTATTTAACTGGGCAAGTCAGTTAAGCACAAATTCTTATTTACAATGATGGCCTACACCGGCAAACCCGGAACACGCTGGGCCAATTGTATGCCACCCTATGGGACTCCCAATCACGGCCGGTTGTGATACAGCCTGGAATTGAACCAGGGTATCTGTAGTGACGCCTCTAGCACTGAGATACAGTGCCTTAGACCGCTGTGCCACTCGGGAGCAAGTCAAATCAGTTTATCCTTGAAAAGAATATTATAGTACTATCCCGTTAGTCTATAAGATACAGCCCCTAACCACTGAAAACACTAGGGCTGTGTCCCAAATGGCACCATATTCCCTATAGTGCACTACCTTGACCAGTAGGCCTACTGTATGAGGTTATTGTCAAACTGTTGGCTAACCAGATGGATCCATTTTCCCATGCAGTCATCCAGACAGCTGTGTCCTTATAGGGATAAACCAGTGATAGACAGATAAGCCTGTCTGGATCAATGGGATGAGAGGAGCAGGCGATTGGATCCAAGTCATGCGGAGAAAGGGGGTGGAATTTGTCCAAAGCTGGATCCAAGTCAAGACTGTTCTTTTTCAGTTTGAGTGACTCCTGAGTGCGATTCACTGGGTTCCATGTTTAGTCTGCCCAAGGTGTCAAGATCCGTCGACAGAAGATCCTTGTGGGATACTAAAATGAAAAGATGTATGTGGATAAGGGGTACAACACACTCTCCATGGACAAATAATGAGTTATGACATCTTGGTCATCAACAAGATCTTTGTCTGTCAGCCATTTTGGATGGTATTCAGCTAATACAATTACTCTGACATTGAAGACCGCTCACTCACTCACTCACTCACTCACTCACTCACTCACTCACTCACTCACTCACTCACTCACTCACTCACTCACTCACTCATTCACTCACTCACTCACTCACCCAACCAAACATCTTATACTACCAGACTGTCCTTCAAAAACACCCTCAAAACATGTACAGATCCCCTGTCAGAAGCTGTGTATTCAAAGTCAATGAATCACTTCATATTCAGTGATACATATACTTTATTTATGATGCGGCAAGATGTGTAAATTATATATTTTCTGTGCAATGTTTATTATTATCTCTCTGTCTCGTGTATTGTGTGCCCTAAGTTCACACCACCATAGTTTTCACTTGTGAGGCACAATAAAGTATCTTAAAACAACCATCCACGTATGACTCATTGTCTAATAGTGGAACACAATACCCAACATAATACAAACGTAACCAGCAGCAGAGTCCAAATGTAGAAAAAAAGGATATGAAATTGTTTGTTGATGTCAACTGTTGATTTCCGTTCGGAAAAAGAGTTGAAGCATTGTCTTGGCAAACGTTTTCTCATTTAAAGAAATGCAAATGCAAAAGAAAAAGTAACTAGTAGTGTCTGGAAATATAATTCATAAACAAGTGTAGTCAGAGAGAGAAAATGGTCAGAGGACAGCAGGCATTTAGTTTTGGGAGCTGTTGGCACTCCTCTGTTGGGACGAAGGGGGCCACACTGGGGGAGAGGGTGGGGGTGGGGGTATGGGTGGGGGCACAGAGAGGCCCATGGGACAAGTGAGGGACAAGGGTGGGATGGGGACAATTTGTATAGGAATGTGCTGTGTCAGCTCACTCCACCACCAGACAGACTCAATCCAGGGACAAAAATACAGGAGGGTTATGGAACTCTTATACTTTGCGTGAGAGTCAGTTACGTTGTTTGTGTGTGTGTGTGTGTGTGTGTGTGTGTGTGTGTGTGTGTGTGTGTGTGTGTGTGTGTGTGTGTGTGTGTGTGTGTGTGTGTGTGTGTGTGTGTGTGTGTGTGTGTGTGTGTGTGTGTGTGTGTGTGTGTGTGTGTGTGTGTGTGTGTGTGTGTGTGTGTGTGTGTGTGTGTGTGTGTGTGTGTGTGTGTGTGTACCTGCTTGTACATGTCTCTCACAGTCTCAGGTCAGAATTGGACATTCATCCATGTTTCACAAATATCACATTTTGAAGTGTTTAAGGTTAAGTTTAGGCATTAACTCTGAATTTGTAAGGTTAGGGTTAACTTTAGGCCTTAACACTGAAGTCTTAGGCATTAACTCTGAATCATTAAAACCTCTACGGGATAGGTGACCTCCCCCCACGGGACAGTTGAGCTAACGTGCGCTAATGTGATTAGCATGAGGTTGTAAGTAACAAGACAATTTCCCAGGACATAGCTATATCTGATATGAGTGAAAGCTTAAATTCTTGTTAATCTAACTGCACTGTCCAATTTACAGTAGCTATTACAGTGAAATAATACCATGCTATTGTTTGAGGAGAGTGCACAATTGAAAATGTATCAATAAACCAGGCACATTTGGGCAGACTTGATACAACATTTTGAACAGAAATGCAATGGTTCATTGTCTAAAACTTTGCACATACACTGCTGCCATCTAGTGGCCAAAATCTAAATTGTGCCTAAACTTGAATAATACATTGTGGTCTTTCTCTTGCATTTCAAAGATAGTGGAACAAACTAAAAACTAAAAAAACACATGTTTTTTTCTTTGTATTGTCTTTTACCAGATCTAATGTGTTATAGTCTCCTACAGTAATTTCACATTTCCACAAACTTCAAAGTGTTTCCTTTCAAATGGAATCAAGAATATGCATATCCTACAGGCAGTTAGATTTGGGTATGTCATTTTAGGCGGGAAAAAAATAAGTTTTTTAAGGTAAGGGTTTGGGATAGGCTTAAAACAAAAATTACTTTCTATCACTGGATTCAAACTTGCAACCTTTGGAATCAGAGGCAGATGCTTACACCCATCCACAACACCCTAGCAAAACCAAAACCTATTTGAAGGTAACTGTTGCCCATGGTGACCGGTTTCCACATTATCTCTAGACGTCCTCAAACATGGATGGACGTCGAATACGGACTTATATTGCGGGTGACCTGGCTGCATCCATATGTGACCATGTGTATACACGCTGTCTGAACATCTGTCTATGAAGCTATAGCTTACCCTCATTTGGAGAAAGAGGATCTCTTCTTTTGAACTGAGAATAATAATTAAATAATAATAATAATTGAGAATAATAATTGCAGGTCTACACAATCAGGATTATGGACTGCTTTGACTTTCTACAAAACCAGGTGTCATCGGCCCAGTCTGACTAGCCATACCTCAAACAGAGACCGACCGAAAGGCTGGTCTCTAACGGCATGTGATGCCTTTATTGCTAAAGTTTCCTGGAGTTATGTCCAAGGTTTTTGACCTTGTAATCCATTCTTCCACTGCAGACTGAGAATGTATTGATTGATCATTGTGAAATCACTGATCACTGTGAAACCCAAATAAATGACTTTTTGGTGTGCCCACAGTGGTTATATGATAACTTTCATTTACTTATTTGTAAGTACTTTAACTGAGTTGTGATGCTGCTGTATGAGGAAAGCTCATCACCATAGCCTTTCCAACATCCTCATGGTTCTCTGTGCATGCCATGCCTGTTTGGTGGGTGCGTGCTTGTGTGCGTGCGTTTCATCGTTCAAGCTTGCGTGCGTGCGAGCGAGCGAGTGAGTGAGTTCAGCCAACAAAAAGAAGATGAATTTGATCAGTAGGTTGGCAAACAACCTTCAGACCATCATTTTTATTGATTTATTTTATTTCACTTTTATTTAACCAGGTAGGCTAGTTGAGAACAAGTTCTCATTTACAACTGCGACCTGGCCAAGCTAAAGCATAGCAGTTCGACACATACAACAACACAGAGTTACACATGGAATAAACAAACATACAGTCAATAATACAGTAGAAAAAAAGTACATATACAGTGTGTGCAAATGAGGTGAGATAAGGGAGGTAAGGCGAATAATTAGGCAATGGTGGGGAAGTTATTACAATATACCAATTAAATACAATTAAACATTCAGTCACACAAACAGATCTATGTGTAATACCGTCAAAGAGTACAGATAGCATCCACTTGTGACTCTCTAGAACAACGTGATGGTGGAGAACTATCCCCAAATGTACCCTCTGTTTGCAGACAACCTGTTTTGCTGTCACTGTTATTGGTTTTATGAAGACCTTAACACTGAGAAGGATGTTAAGCCGAAACGACAGACGCTATGGTATCCATGATGCAGTAAAAATAATTAAATAAAAGTAAGCTTTTAAGCTAAATATTTTTCAGTGCGGCACCCATTACATATTTGCTTGTCCAGATTCACTGTTACTGGCATTGAATACATCTGTCCAGAACAGTACACTGTGTGGGCCAAGTAAGGATGCCAAAGGCACCAAGTAAGGAAATTTGGACAGAGGTATGCATTTGGCGACTATGTATTTACATTTCTGTCATGGTTTGTGGTTCAGGAATAGCCCAATCACCCATTACCTCAACGCTTACTGTTACATTCCCTTCCAGATGATGACAATTGCCAAATATCTCAGTCGAGGAGGAAGCTGTGATTATGGACTAAGCATTGGAAAGAACATGTTGCCACCCCACCCCACCCCGGTGGTCCAGGAATTATCCGTCACATTCTGTTCTTCCTCACATTCTAGCCCATTCTTCTCTCATTGTCTGTGCCCCCCCCCCCCGTGTTCCTTCAGTAGATCTGCTAAACAAAAAATATTCTTGAAGACGTCAACAGCCGTAAAGGACAATAGGAGTTTCCACAGGACGAGGGCTGGGGTTCGGGGGAAGCCCTTTATCACAAACAACTAAGCTGTGAAATAAAGGTGACTGGCTTCACTCAGCGTGTGGGATTCTTATCTCCTGTCAGACTGTTGACATCATGCCAGTTCATGTAGCCCTAGTGAACCCCCTGAGAAACCTTCTGGACTTTACCTTGATGTATTGTTTTCCACTTGGTTGTGCAATACTTTCATTATTACAGATTATACAACAGGTGGCTGACGTGGGTCTAATCCTGAATGCTGATTGGTTAAATCCCCATTCCAGCTGGTGCCTATTCCAGTATTACCACAGGGTGATTCTATGATGTTAAAATGTCAATTTACTATTTTCCGTCTGACTGCGCAATCCACTGTCTCATCAGCCCAGCCAAGCTATTTATAAACTTAATCTCAACTATAAAAAGCATCTTGATATGTCCTGGAGGTTTCAGGTTTTAGCTTGTGTCTGGGGCCACCTTGGGCAGACTCTGCGCCTCTGGGAGAGTAAAAACATGATTCATTGTGGTAGATAATAATATCCACAATGTATGACAATTCTTTACCTGTTGCAAGGTGTGGTCCTCTTTCACCATCATCCGGTAGCTTTGGCTATGGGATTTCCCAGGCAACAGAAGCAACTCATCTAGCACTATGTGCAAAGCCCTGCTCATGTAAACTGGTTTAGTGCCGCCATCTTGTGGTATAACTTTGTGTGCATCACAAAGGGATGTAAAATAAGGAAAATGAGCCATTGAAAGGTGGACCTTGCATTAAGGATCAACTTAGAGGCAACAAAACATTTAGAGAGGAACTTTATTGAAAATATGAGAAATTGTAAAGTCAGCATTGCTGCCCATATTCCTTATCAAAACTACAACACATTTGCATATACAAAAAGCCTGTTGTCATCTTGCATATATGCTTTTGAAAAAGGCACTACGGAGATATCATAACCCTTGCCGTGTCAGCCATTTTGAAACATATTCTCCTGTTAACTGCACATAGATAATGAAATGAGTCATATTGACTTTATAAATAAATGCATTATCATTCTCGTAAATGTTCCTTTCATGTGAATGGCAGAAAGCTGTTGTATATATTTTTTTATCAAACCTTTATTTATCCAGGAAATCCATTGGAAACATCAGGGAATGGAGGCCCATGCAGTCGCAAAGGCTTTCTGTCATATGTTGGCCTCTGGATAAACATGGTCATTCATTCAGTGTAAAATGGTCCTCTTTTTAAAAACAGTTTGTGTATCTTGCTGTGTCTTTCTCTCTAGCGTGTAGGGCCGCCCCCTCTCCTACATTCATGCATTCTGTAGGCACACATGTAAAATACCCCTGGAACACACAGAGCACGTACAGGTTAATGGACAATGGACATTGCATCAGAATCCAGCTGTAGACATACCCTCCCTTCAGCCACTACCCCTCAATCAGGTCTGATGGATCCAGATAGGCGTCAGCAATATGATGCAGCCAGGCTCCCCTAACCCATTGGAAGGCTATGGAAAAACCATCACCATATTGCTTTTAACAATCTGGTCTCTTCAGATCTGCTAACACTGGGAGACTTGAGGGTTGATTGTTTTTGGACTGGGTTGGTTGAGTACTGTGATTGATCCTGTGTGTCAGTTCTTACCTGCAAAGAAGGTCATGAGCAGTGCCACCCAGCCCAATATGTAAGACCAAGAGAAACGCCAGTCACCGAAGCGCTTGCCCAGGAAGTTCACTGTCACACCCGTATAGATGGCCATCGCCAGCAGAACAAATAAAGCTGGGAGAAGGAAGGGGGATATAAGAGGTGAAAATACTGCACAAAACTAGTGTGTGTGTGTGTGTGTGTGTGTGTGTGTGTGTGTGTGTGTGTGTGTGTGTGTGTGTGTGTGTGTGTGTTATGAGACTCACTGGAGATGAAAAACATGATCCCTGCAGCGAAGGAGCGGTTGAACCTCTCGAAGGTGGAGAAGTGGGCAAAGGAGAGGATGCCCGCAATGATGCCCGCGAAGCACGACATCCCGGACAGGATCATTAAGGCCCGGGTGGCATTCCAGTACGCTAGAGGGCAACAGTAAAAGAGGTGTGCAGGGTGATAAAACAGAGGCCTTTGACAAATGCATCCCTTCTTCCAGCCAAGAGTGAAAATGAATGGTATTGTAGTGTCATGCCCAGACACTAGGTGGTACCCTTTTGTAACATTTCTCCTCATTTTCAAGTCAACATTTGAACATTTAGCACACTCTCTTATCCAGAGCAACTAGGTTTAAGTGCCTTGCTCACAGGCACATCAACAGATTTTTCACCTAGTGGCTCAGGGATTTTAACCAGCAACCTTTTGATTACTGGCCCGACATTCTCACCAACAGGTCTCTATCCTGAAGTAAAGCAACCATTTATTACGTTTCTGCCAGTGAATGGATGCACTTAGACCTTCCCTTCCATCAGACAAAGTCAGACGGTTAACATATCTCAAGTGGTCATTGCTATCCCTCTGTATATAATCTATATCCTTCCATCCCCTGACCCCTCCATGGTGTGTGGTCTCACCGATGCTGTCCGTCTGCATGTAACATTTGCCCGACATGCAGTACCTCCACAGGCCCTGGTGGGCGAAGCTGCCTGACAGGCGGTACTGCATCCAGTAGTCTGTTGCCATTGAGACCACCAGCAGGATGTTCCCCACCATGGCACAGAATAGGCCCCCGCCCATGAAGCTATGCATCCTGAGAGATGCTGCTGTGGCTGCTGCGTGGTACCTGATACTGGATAAACACACCTGGATTATATGACAGATGGACACTCAGTTTGCAATGGTCACCTCATAGCTCCTGATATTGGGGAGGAGATGAGGGAGTTAGACACACCTGTACTGATACTGGGGAGGAGATGAGGGAGTTAGACACACCTGTACTGATACTGGGGAGGAGATGAGGGAGTTAGACACACCTGTACTGATACTGGGGAGGAGATGAGGGAGTTAGACACACCTGTACTGATACTGGGGAGAAGATGTGGGAGTTAGACAAACCTGTACTGATACTGGGGAGGAGATGAGGGAGTTAGACACACCTGTACTGATACTGGGGAGGAGATGTGGGAGTTAGAAACCTGTATCTGTATGATATGATCTTTATAGCACACACTCATTATTCCATGCTGTTGTCATGACGTTGGCCTGGGGGGTAGGTTTTTGACAGTCATAAATATCTCTTCCCCCCCTTTTTCCTCTCTCTACCCTACTGAGGTTACATTTGCAAAACCCTTGAATAACATAGAGATTCTGGGAACATCAGAAGGTGGGGGGAAATTAACTATATTCTGGTAATCCAACAAATGGAACATATTAATGAATATGATGTCAGTTCGGTTGTCATCTGAGACATTCTCATCAATGATAAGATGACATAAACTAAACAGTGGAAAGTCTACACATCAGAGTTATCGGATTCACATGGAATTGTTGTTCAATTTAAATGTTTGAATATGAAATGTGATTTTAGCTTCTAAAATGTGAGATTTGGGTTTTCATAAAATAGGGCTCTGCTCAATCAGTGGCCCACCCCTGTGAAGGGACATGGGCTATAAAACTTTTCAAGCACGCCCTCCTCTCCCTTCCTATTAAAGCCCTTGACGACAATATAACCTCCAGTTCCGAGGACGTGAGGACGACGGTCCTATGTCAGAATGGTTCAGATAATAACTACAGAACGAAGCTAACATCAGCGTGAGCTTTGGTTGCAAATGGTATGAACTTTGAACTCTTATTCACTACAGAAGTGATACCTCCTAGCCGTTGAGTTAGCAACAGCAGATACAAACGTGGGCTAGGAAGGAACAGACAGAGTATCCCGTCTATCACCCAACGACGTTACTACAACATATCCAATTGACAACCAGAGACTATCTTCAAAGGACTCGGTTGGGCAACACGGCCTCCCATCTACCACCAACCTACCGAAGCGCAGCTCAGAGTAAATATTTATTGCATTTTCCTTTTCCAAATGGGCGGCAATTTAGAATGCATAAGATACTGTATTTACGATAGCACAGCGTCTTCCCATTGTTCCTCAGTCTTCCCGCTCTTTCACTCAAACACAGCCCCTTTTCTTTTGTGTAACAAGCTGTCATATCTGTTCTGCCCGCTAGGGACGTTTTCCTTTATGACGTCATTTGTAATCAAGTTATGATTTAATTATGTGTATGTGTAATTCTGTATGATTAGTTAGGTATTTAGTAAATAAATAATTAAACCCAATTTTGCATAGCTGATTCAACTTGTGAGCCAGGGTTCGTGCAGATAACAAAGAATTTACCACTTTCAGATGAGACTGAATTAAGATGACGATTAATATTGACTGCTATTGATGTAAAATATTACTAGGTCTTTAAGAGTTTATTCGGAAGATAATAGCTCTATAAATATTATTTCGTGGTGCCCGACTCTCTAGTTAATTAAATTTACATGCATGATTAGCTCAATCAGGTAATATTAATTACGGAGAAATTATTTTATAGAATAGCATGTCATATCACTTAATCCGGCATAGCCAAAGACAAAACACTGTGATGCAGACTTCAATAGAAACATGAATAAGTTTAGTACTTGTCCTGACACTGGGGAAAAGTGTGACATGGTGACAGTGGACAACAAAATCGAAAAGACAAAGTACAAATCGCCGAGTATCAATGATCTCAAATCATATACAGTACCAGTCAAAAGTTTGGGCACAACTACTCATTGCAGGGGTTTTCTTAATTTTTACTATTTTCTACTTTGTAGAAAAATTGTGAATACAACAAAACTATGAAATAACACATATGGAATCATGTAGTAACCAAAAAAGTGTTAAACAAATCAAAATATATTTTAGATTCTTCAAAGTAGCTACCCTTGTCTTGATGACAGCTTTGCACACGCTTGGCATTCTCTCAACCAACTTCACCTGGAATGCTTATCCAACAGTCTTGAAGGAGTTCCCAAATATGCTGAAGTCTTGTTGGCTGCTTTTCATTCACTCTGCAGTCCAACTCATCCCAAACCATCTCAATTGGATTGAGGTTGGGTTATTGTGGAGGCCAGGTAATCTGATGCAGCGCTCCATCACTCTCCTTCTTGGTCAAATAGCCCTTACACAGCCTGGAGGTGTGTTTTGTCATTGTTCTGTTGAAAACAAATAATATTCCCACTAAGCGCAAACAAGATTGGATGGCGTATCGCTGCAGAATGCTGTGGTAGCCATGCTGGTTAAGTGTGCCTTGAATTCTAAATAAATCACAGACAGCGTCACCAGCAAAGTACCCTCACACCATCACACCTCCTCCTCCATGCTTCACGGTGGGAACCACACATCCTCCGTTCACCTACTCATCGTCTCATAAAGTAACAGGGCGGTTGGAACCAAAGATTTCAGATTTGAACTCATCAGACCAAAAGGACAGATTTCCACTGGTCTAATGTCCATTGCTCGTATTTCTTGGCCCACGCAAGTCTCTTCTTCTTATTGGTGTCCTTTAGGAATGGTTTCTTTGCAGAAATTTGACCATGAAGGCCTGTTCTCCTCTGAACAGTTGATGTTGAGATGTGTCTGTTACTTGAACTCTGTGAAGCATTTATTTAGGCTGCAATTTCTAAGGTTGGTAACTCTAATTAACTTATCCTCTGCAGCAGAGGTAACTCTGGGTCTTCCTTTCCTGTGTTGGTCCTCATGAGAGCCAGTTTCATCATAGGTATTGATGGTTGTTGCGACTGCACTTGAATAAACTTTAAAAGTTCTTGAAATGTAATGATGCACTGTTATTTTTTCTTTGCTCATTTGAGCTGTTCTTGCCATAATATGAACTTGGTATTTTACCAAATAGGGCTATCTTCTCTGTACCACCCCTACCTTGTCACAACACAACTGATAAGAAGGAAATAAATTCCATAAATTAACTTTTAACAAAGCAACCTGTTAATTGAAATGCATTCCAGGTGACTACCTCATGACGCAAGTTGAAAGAAAGCCAAAGCTGTCATCAAGGCAAAGGGTGGCTACTTTGAATAATCTCAAATATAACATATATTTTTTATTTGTTTCACACTTTTTTGGTTACTACATGATTCCATATGTGTTATTTCATAGTTTTGATGTCTTCACTATTATTCTACAATGTAGAAAATAGTAAAAAACTAAGAAAAGCCCTTGAATGAATAGGTGTGTCCAAACTGTAAATTACAGAGCTGATATTGAGGATCAGTTGTGCTCACTCATTATAACTACTTTGTATGATGCTATGGCAAACACAATAAATGAGAAACAACCAAAGCTTGACAGCTAAATCAAAGCTTGACGACTAGGATCAAAGCTTGACGACGAGAATCAAAGCTTGACGACTAAAGACATGCTAAGTGAATATTACCTAATTTGAGCAATTTTCATTTTGTAAGTACAGTTGAAGTCGGAGGTTTACATACACCTCAGCCAAATACATTTAAACTCAGTTTTTCACAATTCCTGACATTTAATCCTAGTAAATATTCCATGTCTTAGGTCAGTTAGGATCACCACTTTATTTTAAGAATGTGAAATGTCAGAATAGTAGTAGAGAGAATGATTTATTTCAGCTTTTATTTCTTTCATCACATTCCCAGTGGGTCAGAAGTGTACATACACTCAATTAGTATTTGATAGCATTGCCTTTAAATTGTTTAACTTGGCTCAAACGTTTCGGGTAGCCTTCCACAAGCTTCCCACAATAAGTTGGGTGAATTTTGGCCTATTCCTCCTGACAGAGCTGATGTAACTGAGTCAGGTTTGTAGGCCTCCTTGCTCGCACACAGTTTTTCGGTTCTGCCCACACATTTTCTATAGGATTGAGGTCAGGATTTTGTGACTGCCACTCCAATACCATGACTTTGTTGTTCTTAAGCCATTTTGCCACAACTTTGGAAGTATGCGGATGTCATAAGGTGAACGCACCAATTTGTAAGTCGCTCTGGATAAGAGCGTCTGCTAAATGACTTAAATGTAAATGTAAATGCTTGTGGTCACTGTCCATTTGGAAGAGCCATTTGCAACCAAGCTTTAACTCCCTGACTGATGTCTTGAGATGTTGCTTCAATATATCTACATAATTTTCCTGCCTCATGATGCCATCTATTTTGTGAAGTGCATCAGTCCCTCCTGCAGCAAAGCACCCCACACACAACATGATGCTGCCACCCCCGTGCTTCAAGTTGGGATGGTGTTCTTCGGCTGTGCAATCCTCCCCCTTTTTCCTCCTAACATAACGATGGCCATTATGGCCAAACAGTTCCATTTCTGTTTCATCAGACCAGAGGACATTTCTGCAAAAAGTACGATCTTTGTCCCAATGTGCAGTAGCAAGCCGTAGTCTGTTTTTTTTATGGCGGTTTTGGAGCAGTGGCTCCCTCCTTGCTGATCGGCCTTTCAGGTTATGTCGATATTGGCCTCGTTTTACTGTGGATATAGATACTGTTGTACCTGTTTCCTCCAGCATCTTCACAAGGTACTCCATTCGGTTTATTTTTTAATGATTATTATTATTTTTATCTGTCGGCCCCAGCCGCGAACTCAGGCTCTGTGTGTAGTTAACTGACCCTCTCTGCCCAGTCATCGCCATTTTACTTGTTGTTGTTTTAGCTGATTAGCTGTTGTTGTTTCACCCGTTGTTTTTTTTTATTTAAAAAAATAATAATTTTTAACCTTCATTTTACTAGGCAAGTCAGTTAAGAACAAATTCTTATTTTCAATGACAGCCTAGGAACAGTTGTTGTCTTAGTTAGCTCTCCAAATCAACACCTGTGATTACTTTATGCCTCGCTGTATGTCTCTCTCATATGGCAATATGCCTTGTATACTGTTGTTTAGGTTAGTTATCATTGTTTTAGTTTACAATGGAGCCCCTAGTTCCACTCATTATACCTCTGATACCTGCTTTGTCCCACCTCCCACACATGTGGTGACCTCACCCATTATAACCAGCTTATCCAGAGATGATTATCATCACTCAGTGCCTGGGCTTACCCCCGCTGTACCCGCACCCCACCATAACCCTGTCTGCACAATATGCCCTGAATCTGTTCTACCACGCCCAGAAATCTGCTCCTTTTATTTTCTGTCCCCAACGCTCTAGGCGACCAGTTTTGCTAGCCTTTAGCCGTACCCTCATCCTAATCCTCTTCTGTTCCTCGGGTGATGTGGAGGTAAACCCAGGCCCTGCGTGTCCCCAGGCTCCCTCATTTGTTGACTTCTGTGATTGAAAAAACCTTGTGTAGCTCCCTCCAGTAACCACGAGCACAACCGTTCCTTGATTTTAACTGGCGGCTTTATTCTGTAGTTTTAGTCAGAATTATCACCTTCCGTGAGAACTATAAAGTAAATGAAAAATACAGTTAAGCACACTCTTACAACCTTCTTATCTTACGAGTGACTTATTAGCTTGGTATAACTCTGAAGTGCTTACATACATAAACAGTTTAGCCGGAGCTATAACAGTATCAGATTAAACACATGAATGGTCATTCTTTAAAAGTAACTTCCTCACCATTTTAGATAAGCATGCACCGTTCAAAAAATGCAGAACTAAGAACAGATATAGCCCTTGGTTCACTCCAGACCTGACTGCCCTCGACCAGCACAAAAACATCCTGTGGCGGACTGCAATAGCATCGAATAGTCCCCGCGATATGCAACTGTTCAGGGAAGTCAGGAACCAATACACGCAGTCAGTCAGGAAAGCTAAGGCCAGCTTCTTCAGGCAGAAGTTTGCATCCTGTAGCTCCAACTCCAAAAAGTTCTGGGACACTGTGAAGTCCATGGAGAACAAGAGCACCTCCTCCCAGCTGCCCACTGCACTGAGACTAGGTAACACGGTCACCACCGATAAATCCATGAATATCGAAAACTTCAACAAGCATTTCTCAACGGCTGGCCATGCCTTCCGACTGGCTACTTCAACCTCGGCCAACAGCTACTACCCCCCCGCAGCTACTCTCCCAAGCCTCTCCAGGTTCTCCTTTACCCAAATCCAGATAGCAGATGTTCTGAAAGAGCTGCAAAACCTGGACCCGTACAAATCAGCTGGCCTTGACAATCTGGACAAACTATCCACCGCCATTGTCGCAACCCCTATTACCAGCCTGTTCAACCTCTCTTTCATATCGTCTGAGATCCCCAAGGATTGGAAAGCTGCCAAAGGGGGAGACACCCTGGACCCAAACTGTTACAGACCTATATCCATCCTGCCCTGCCTATCGAAGGTCTTCGAAAGCCAAGTCAACAAACAGGTCACTGACCATCTCGAATCCCACCGTACTTTCTCCGCTGTGCAATCCAGCTTCCGAGCCGGTCACGGATGCACCTCAGCCACGCTCAAGGTACTAAACGATATCATAACCGCCATCGATAAAAGACAGTACTGTGCAGCCGTCTTCATCGACCTGGCCAAGGCTTTTGACTCTGTCAATCACTGTATTCTTATCGGCAGACTCAATAGCCTTGGTTTTTCTAATGACTGCCTCGCCTGGTTCACCAACTACTTTGCAGACAGAGTTCAGCGTGACAAATCAGGGCATGTTGTCCGGACCACTGGCCGTCTCTATGGGGGTACCACAGGGTTCAATTCTCGGGCCAACTCTTTTCTCTGTATATATCAATGATGTCGCTCTTGCTGCGGGCGATTCCCTGATCCACCTCTACGCAGACGACACCATTCTGTATACTTCTGACTCCAGTGTTAATCTGCTAAATTGTAATTATTCGCTCCTATGGCCTATTTATTGCCTACCTCCTCATGCCTTTTGCACACACTGTATATAGACTTTATTTTTTCTACTGTGTCATTGGCTTGTTTATTGTTTACTCCATGTGTAACTCTGTGTTGTTGTCTGTGTCACACTGCTTTGCTTTATCTTGGCCAGGTCTCAGTTGCAAATTAGAACTTGTTCTCAACTAGCCTACCTGGTTAAATAAAGGTGGGAAAAAAATAGGCCCTTTGCTCTTTTCGCACCAAAGTAAGTTCATCTCTTGGAGACAGAACGTGTCTCTTTCCTGAGCGGTATGACGGTGTGTGGTCCCATGGTGTTTATACTTGCATACTATTGTTTGTACAGATGAACGTGGAACCTTCGGGCATTTGGAAATTGCTCCCAAGGATGAACCAGACTTGTGGAGGTCTACAATTCAATTTTTTTCCGAGGTCTTGGCTGATTTCTTTAGATTTTCCCACAATGTCAAGCAAAGAGGCACTGAGTTTGAAGGTAGGCCTTGAAATACATCCACAGGTACACCTCCAATTGACTCAAATTATGTCAATTAGCCTATCAGAAGCTTCTAAAGCCATTACATAATTTTCTGCAATTTTCCAAGCTGTTTAAAGGCTCAGTCTACTTAATGTATGTAAACTTCTGACACACTGGAATTGTGATACAGTGAAATATAACTGAAATAATCTGTCTGTAAACAATAGTTGGAAAAAATACTTGTGTCATGCACGAAGTAGATGTCCTAACCGACTTGCCAAAACTATAGTTTGTTAACAAAACATTTGTGGATTGGTTGAAAAACAAGTTTTAATGACTCCCAATCTAAGTGTATGTAAACTTCCGACTTCAACTGTAGCTGAGTCTTAAAATGAGACCTGTTAACATATATGAACATGTGCTCCAAATATAATAAACAAACATTGTCATGGAATAGACGTTTACAACTAGCAGCGGTAAACATCAGCTCTTTTGCCAAGCACTTAATAAATTGCGTTTGATCAAGGCTTAGTCAACCACTAGTTCAACATTGTCTTTACCTTTAAGACTTCAGTTCACCATTAAGTTGAGTAACTTATTCTTTGGCACAACTATACATTTCTATCAAGGTAACATTATATAGACATATTTAGGATGTCCCTTACCTTGTTTCTTCAGTAAAAGTACGCTCTTAACCGTCTACCTTTCTGGGGAGAAAGGGAGAGAGGGTAGAGGGAAAGAGAGAGAGAGAGAGAGAGAGAGAGAGGGAGAGACGTTGCAAGCCGAGGAGGGGAGATAGGAGAATGAAAAAGAACTCCATTGGGCTGAATTCCAAAAAGTTATCCCCTCTGTTTTTTCTGTTGATGGAAGCAGAATCCTTAAACAATCGGTCCCTATGTAACGGATGTACTATCGCGTGGGGCACGGGATCACGTGACCCCCTCAGTCCTTTCAGTGTGGGCAGCTGGGATGGGGTCAGGGGGTTAAGGTAGGGGCTTTGGCTGGGGGGCTACATATCCTTTATGTTTGTATTTGGTATGTTCTAGAATTGTGGGTGTACATAGGTATGAAGTACTGCTGGAATCAATGTAACATGCTGAAGCCAACATTTTTCTTTCAATGGATCTGGGGCTGTGGTGGCATGGATAGACATTTAGGCACACATATAGGGAGAGATGGCCCCTCTGTCTCACTGGTTGTCCTCTCTCTAATATACAGAATACATATGTAATCTGTAGATCACCTGCATCCTCATAATACTGTCTTTAAAATACACCGTTAGTTGAGCAATGTGATCGTAGTTTTTCATTACACAGTATTTATATAGTGTATACACACACTTCAATACACTCACTTAAACCACACACAGGAACACACACACCCACACACTCTGCCATTCTTAAGACAGCTACAAACGGTTATGTGAGACCTGAGCAATGGATAGGTCATCTTCGAATGACAGAAATGTCATACCGTTCATCAAAAGCCACCACCACCGTGGCATTTAACAGAATCAATGGATCAAAACATAGCAATTAGAACTGCCATTTCATTTCGCACAATCTTACAATCAGTGTTAGTATATATTCATGGGACAGATGGCCAGAGGATGCAGACACCACAGATGCAGATAAGGACGTGTTTCTGTCTGCTTCATTATGCAAGGCGGTGGGTGGGTAGTGATAACCTTATAGAGATAAAAGTGATGGTTGACAATTTCATGACCTGTGAAACTGAGGCTGTGTATATATTTCATTAGTCTTTCTTGGGTTTTTGTGCAAACCCGTTAACAAGAATTCTGTCCGTGTACTTTTCCCTCCATGTAGTTCATTGCATATTTAATAAGGAAATAACTACCAAAAGGAGAACATTGATGTGGTTAATTTCTGTGCATGTTAAAAAAAGAAGTAAAATAAGTAGCATATCTGGACGTTATTTACAGTAGATATATCTGTCAACACAGATGTATAATCCTGCAATATGATTCTGGCCCGCGATCGCAAGAATATACTCTAATGTGGCCCTCCAAGGAAAATAATTTCCCAAGCCTGTACTCGTCAGAACTAGGAAACGTTGAAATGTCCGAATTGCTTATTCTTTGAACCCGGCTTTTGTATAACTACAACCAGTTAGCAAGTCAGAAATGTCAGTTTCCTAGTGCCGACTAGCACGTGAACGCGGCACTAGAGCGCTATTTATAACTGGTTAAAAATGTCCAAATCAACTAGCACGTCAGCTAACGTTTTTTTTTAGCCCATAGGTTTTGTAATGTTCGAGTCACTCAAATAGCACGACTAAACATTAGACATGGCAACATTTATAGAAAATTACCTTTACAAATGTGTAGAATTGTAGGAAATAAGCTTTAAACCTGCTAATTGTTATCTCAGGGTGTGAACAGTGTGTAATGAACAGTGTGTAATGAACAGTGCTTGTGCACAAAGAAATAGACGTGACGCGGGCCTTCAATAGATCGTTGATATGAGTAAACTTTTCTGGATAGGAAGTAATTACCCATATTGATCCGGAAGTGGACGCCAAATCTGAACGATTCCATCGGAGGAGTAAAGATGGCGGACAACGGCGGCGCAGATCCTGTTAATAACAACAATGATACAACTGTTGGTTTGGAGGGAACTATTATCAAGGTCACAGTCAAAACCCCGAAAGACAAGGAGGAAATCGCCATCTCGGAAGATGCCTCTGTCACTCAGGTTCGTTGATTTTGTGAACCAGTAATAGCTGGCTAGCGAGCGGCAACTTGCTGCTATGCTACATCATCATGCCCCTGCCCACTTGCCTTGCTTGATTAGCTTGTGTGTGTAAGCATGTTGCGAGCTAGCTAGCGAACTAACATTTCAGAATCGGCAAGTTTAGCGACATTTAAAGCTAGCTATTGACTTGACACGCTATTCACACGCGTTGTTCTATAGTTAGCTAGTTAATACGGCTCACAACTATTCCTCGCTCCGTATTGAAAACAGTTGAACAGTGTATGTTCCCTAATTAGCGAATTTATCTAACCGGCTTGCTAGTAAGGAATTCCCTGATTACACAGTCAGTAAAATGTGTCGCGTGACTTCTGTATGTTAGTCATGGCAACAAAAACATCTAATCAGCTTCTAGGTAAGTAGCTAACATTAGGTAAATTGCTAACTAGCTAACGTTGGGCTAATTCTGTTGACTACGTGCTAACCAGTATGCTAGCTAGCTAGTTTCTTAATCTTAGCTGTTTCTCCAGGACATTTGCGCTTCCTAAGTAGGTCGTCTAGAAACAGTATTCTTCAGAATGTAACCGCACCTCATTGTTCTGAATGTCAGTTACTGGACTGTAGATTGTTGTTCATGTGAATCTCCTCTCCCAATGAATGATACACTGGTCCCATGTTTCACTTTAAGTTGTTTTGTCATGAATCTGTCAACAAATGCCACTTCTTCCTGTCCCTACAGTCCTGGTTGGTACCCTGAAAAGCTAAATAGCCTACATCTTATCCTGTTTAATGTGCTTCTCATATGTGTAGTATTTTTGTAGTTAGTTGTAGACTGGGGCCAGGTGTTGAATCACACTGTAGTCTTGTATTCAGAGGAATGTGTATGCTTGCTGTTTCACAGTTGGATTCAGTTATTTTAATATTAAGCTTCTCCCATTGTGAAAAGCACAACACCAAGAATGAGATGATATTTGTAATCAGGTAGTAGGATTTCTATAATAGGTTAAGCAATGAGGATTTACTCAGAAACAAGGCTTTAGAATTCAAATCTGCTTAGTAGAGCTAATTGTTTCTTTACTCGATTTCTCCCTTTTCTTCTGCCTCTTTCTCTTGCTGTCCATCCATATCTTTCTGTCTCTCTCATTTTAAGGGACTTCATTGACATGGGAAACATATGTTTACATTACCAAAGCAAGTGAAATAGATAATAAATAAAAGTGAAATAAACAAACAATGACCTCTCTCTCTCCAGTTTAAAGAGGAGATCTCACGGAGGTTCAAAGCCAAGCAGGATCAGTTGGTTCTGATCTTTGCAGGGAAGATACTGAAAGACGGGGACTCTCTCAACCAGCATGGCATCAAGGATGGCCTGACAGTCCATCTGGTCATAAAGACAGCACACAAGTAAGATGGTGCAACTTCTCAAAGCAGCATGAACATTGTGTGTTTCAGTAGGATATGTCAGTGGCAGGAATAGGAATTGCTTGATAACATTTTGAAGAAGTGAATAAGCTATACAGTATCAGTCAAAAGTTTGGACACCTACTCATTCATTCATTTCTTTATTTTTTAATATTTTCTACATTGTATAATACTAGTTAAGACATCAAAGATATGAAATAACACACATGGAATCATGTAGTAACCAAAGAAGTGTTAAACAAATCAACATATATTTTATATTGGAGTTTCTTCAAATAGCCACCCTTTGCCTTGATGACCGCTTTGTACGCTCTTGGCATTCACTCAACCAGCTTCACCTGGAATGCTTTTCCAACAGTCTTGAAGGAATTCCCACATATGCTGAGCACTTGTTGGCTGCTTTTCCTTCACTCTGCGGTCCAGCTCATCCCAAAACATTGCAAATGGGTTGAGGTCGTGTGATTGTGGAGTCCAGATAATCTGATGCAGCACTCCATCACTCTCCTTCTTGGTCAAATAGCCCTTACACAGCCTGGAGGTGTGTCATTGTTCTGTTGAAAACAAATGATAGTCCTGCTAAACGCAAATCAGATGGAATGGTGTATCACTGCAGAATGCTGTGGTAGCCATGCTTGTTAAGTGTGCCTTGAATTCTAAATAAATCCGACAGTGTCACCAGCAAAGCACCCCCACGCAATCACACCTCCTCCACTATGCTTCACGGTGGGAACCACGCCGACTCTGCGTCTCACAAAGACACGGCGGTTGGAACCAAAGATCTCAAATTTGGACTCATCAGACCAAAGGACAGATTTCCGCCAGTCTAATGTCTATTGCTCGTGTTTCTTGGCCCATGCAAGTCTCTTCTTCTTATTGGTGTCCTTTAGTAGTGGTTTCTTTGCAGCAATTTGACCGTGAAGTCCTCATTCACACAGTCTCCTCTAAACAGGTAACTCTGGGTCTTCCTTTCCTGTGGTGGTCCTCATGGAAGTCAGATTCATCATAGTGCTTGATGGTTTTTGCGACTGCACTTGAAACTTCCACAGTTCTTGAAATGTTCTGTATTGACTGACCTTCATGTCTTAAAGTAAATATGGACTGTCGCACAGCTGTTATTTGAAATACATTCCAGGTGACCACCTCATGAAGCTGGTTGAGAGAATACCAAGAGTGTGCAACGCTGTCAAGGCAAAGGGTGGCTGCTTTTTTGGTTACTACATGATTCCATATATGTTATTTCATAGTGTTGATGGCTTCACTATTATTGTACAATGTTGAAAATAGTTTTTAAAACTTCAGAAAAACCCTTGGAGTCATGTCCAAACTGTATGTAGTGGAGTTTAGATTGACTCAGGCCATATGCTTACTTACTCCACAGCTTGAAGTGTCTCCACTTGCGCAATTGGTTAGTACATATTGAAGCGGGCGGTCATGTGGGTTTCCAAACAAGAGTATCACTTGTTGGAGCCGTGGTACAAACAGGGATAGCGAGGGAAGCTATACGGTTATAAGCACAGTGAAGCCATTTACATATACAATATATGGTCTGAATCCATGTGTGTGTGAGCTGATGCGTTTGCACAACAACTGGCCTGCATATATTTCAATGGAAGATTTGTAGGCAGATACCAAGTTGATGTGAATATTTAAACATAACTGATCAATGCATTGTCCCTCCAGGGCAGGAGATGGCGCTAGTTCCTCTTCCTCTGTCACCACCCAGGTGGGCAGCAGTAGTGGCAACTCCTCTGGCCCCAGTTCTGCAGCCCACCCTTCTACTGTAGGGTCCACTGGAGGCCCTGCCTCGGCACCCCCACAGACCCCCAACATACTGAGTGAGTTTACTAGGCTAAATACACACACTTATCTATCCACCCCAACAGTTTATACAGAAAGACAACCATCATCATTATCATCACCGCTTCCTGATCATACCCCTCTCCCTCCCTCCTAGCCGGGTTCGGTGGCTTGTCCAGCCTGAGCAGCATGGGCATGGGCTCCGCTAACTTCATGGAGCTGCAGCAGCAGATGCAGAGCCAGCTGATGTCCAACCCGGAGATGCTGTCCCAGATCATGGAGAACCCCCTGGTGCAGAACATGATGTCCAACCCAGACCTGATGAGGCAGATGATCGTGGCCAACCCCCAGATGCAGCAGCTGATGGAGCGCAACCCCGAGATCTCCCACATGCTCAACAACCCAGAGCTTATGAGACAGGTAAGGGGGTTTGGCCAGAGTTTACTGTGTCACAGACAGCTTGGGATTGGCTGGGGTGTACACAGAAGTTGGCCTTGGTTAGTAAGGTGTAGGGGCATGTGGCCGGTGCTGTTTTTGCTATCATTATTTTTGAACTGTGGGAAGTCGACTGCTTTGAGTGGCTGATCTTTGTTTAGCTGCATTCTAAGTTGTATAAAGAAATCGTTTTAGGGGTGGTTTCTCGAACACAGATGAAACACCCTAGCCTTCTTCAGTACCTATACCCCAGAACCTAGTCTAGCTATCAATATTGTCCTTTCATAACATCACAAATCATTAAAACCCCTTCCTGTTCCCTTCTCCTCAGACCATGGAGCTGGCCAGGAACCCTGCCATGATGCAGGAAATGATGCGTAACCAGGACCGGGCGCTTAGCAACCTGGAGAGCATCCCCGGAGGCTACAATGCCCTGCGCAGGATGTACACAGACATCCAGGAGCCCATGTTCAGCGCCGCACGAGACCAGGTACCCATTATGGCACTAACTGAAGTTATTCCTTTTGGTCTCGCTAGTTCCAATCACTTTTTTAGTTAGATGGAGAGTATAAGGGGAATCCTAACTTCCACTTAAGGGAAATGTTCATCAATTGACATCATTGCTGACGAAGTACAAATTCGGCTTAAGTGGAAGTAAGGATTCACTCATGGAGCTATTTTAGTCTCATAAACTAACTCTCAGCTATCCCATGGAGAGTGCTGAACAGAAACCGGTATTAACCTCTTCCCTCTACCCTCTACTTTTTTGAACATTCTGTTAAAAATCGCGCAACATTTCAGCGCCCTGCTACTCATGCCAGGAATATAGTACATGCATTTGCTTAGTCTGTGTGGATAGAAAACACTCAGACGTTTATAAAACTGGTTAAATCACTGCTGTGGCTTTACTAGAACGGCATTTATATCGAAAAGCACAGGAAAAACTGATCACTGAAAATGGAAAAATATATTGCTTGCGCGACTTGAACCCATTGATAAAGGTGAACCACAATTAATTGACTGAGGTTGCAGTACCTACAGCTTCCACACGGTGTCTAGAGTCTTGTCATTTCCCTACGAGTTTTTTCTTGGTCAAACACATGCAAGGCAGCGCATTTCTTCAGGTCTAGGACCGGATATTTTGGTTGAGTTTCTAGCCGGACATTTTTCCAGACGGACAGCTAATGATTTTTACATCGCCTCCTGATGAATTTTATCGCTTATTAACGTTTACTAATACCTAAAGTTGCATTACAAAAGTATTTCGAAGTGTTTTGTGAAAGTTTATCGTCGACTTTTTGAATTTTAAAAAATGACGTTACGTTTTGAAACAATGTTTTTTTCGTTTATCACACAGTCTACATATAACGATATCTAGGCTTTATATGGACCGATTTAATCGAAATAAAGACCCAATAGTGTTTATGGGACATCTAGGAGTGCCAACAAAGAAGATGGTGAAAGGTAATGAATGTTTTCTATTTTATTGTGCGGTTTGTGTAACGCCGAAATGCTAATTATTTTGTTTACGTCCCCTGCGGGTCTTTTGTGTTGTAGTGTATTGTTGAATGCTATCATATAATAGCTTCTCATGCTTTCGCCGAAAAGCATTTTAAAAATCTGACTTGTTGCCTGGATTCACAACGAGTGTAGCTTTAATTCGATACCCTGCATGTGTATTTTAATGAACGTTTGAGTTTTAACTAATACTATTAGCATTTAGCGTAGCGCATTTGCATTTCCAGAGCTCTAGTTGGGACGCAAGCGGTTTTAAACAGGTTGTTAATGACTTATCTCTCTCCTCTCTCCCAGTTTGGAAACAACCCTTTCTCAGCCCTGGGGGGCAACTCTGACGGGGGGGTGCAGCCATCGAGGACAGAGAACCGGGAGCCCCTGCCCAACCCCTGGGGTTCAACTAACCCCTCTGAGGGTGGAGGGGGCACGGGCACCACAGGCTCCTCTGCCACTGGCAGCACCACCCCCAATGTGTCCAACCCTCTGGGCGTCAACTCTGCCAGTCTGGGTAACGGTACGAGAATACATAGACTTCCTGCTTAAGAGAATACCATTCAGGAGAGCTTCTGCAATATCACGTGGATGTGAATTCATAAATGCATACTAATAAATTAGTGATACCCATACATATATCAAGTGGGGGATTGTAAAAGTATGCATACGCACACACCTACACCCACGCACCATCAACCTCCCTCCCTCTGTGTGTGTGTCCCAGGCATGTTCAGCAGTCCGGGCATGCAGAGTCTGATGCAGCAGATCTCGGAGAACCCCCAGCTGATGCAGAACATGCTGTCTGCTCCCTACATGCGCAGTATCATGCAGTCTCTGGCCCAGAACCCAGACATGGCCTCTCAGGTCTGTAGCAGCAGAGTAGTGGGCCCTGGGGATTAGCATGGATCTGGAAGTCATTGATGTGTCTCAAATGGCACCCTATTTGCTTTATGGTGCTCTACAGGGCGCTTGTCAAAAGTAGTGCATTATAAAGTGAATAGGGTGCCATTTGGGACGAGACCAATCTGAACGCAGGGGGATCTATAGGAATCAGTGGGAATGGGTTGTTTGTAATGAGAACAATAAAGCAGATCTGGGCCTTTATTCACAAAGCGTGGGAGTGATGATCTAGGATCAGTTTAGCCTTTTAGACCAGGGATGAGCAACGGGCTCCCCCCCCGAACTCTGTCGGGGTCTCAACTTATTGTTGAGCATTAGAATGGTAGAATACACAAGGTGCAATATTGAAATTTGGTTGTGCATCAGCAGTTGTTCTCTTGTTATCTCAGTCACCGACAGTCACTCAAATACCAATGTCAGCTAAATCATTTTAGATTTGTAAATTAGTCTAGCCAGCTATCTACACTTGTAATCATGGTCAAATTACCGGCCAGGGGCCCCCCCATTGAATTTGTTAGTCAGTCTCATGCTGATATCATATTCAAAACTACAAACATTTCTCTCCACCCTATTGCTAAATTAGTAGAATTGCAGTAAATTAGCTGTAAAACTCCATTTTTCTTTGCCCCATGGCAAAATTAGTGGAATTACAGAGAATGTGTCATAATATTGCTCAATCTTCTCTCCGCCCCCCCGTGGCAAAATGTGTAGAATTGCAGGAAATTAAATCTAATACTTTTTTTTTCTCCTGTCAAGGGGGGCAACGAAATGCAACTTAGGGCACTCAAAAGGCTAGGGCTGTATGTGTGGGTATGAATTCGGGCCACTGAGGCCCTTCATGT
Organism: Oncorhynchus nerka; assembly: GCF_034236695.1. Taxonomy (NCBI): domain Eukaryota; kingdom Metazoa; phylum Chordata; class Actinopteri; order Salmoniformes; family Salmonidae; genus Oncorhynchus; species Oncorhynchus nerka. Next base: position 82,858,713 of record NC_088399.1, on the reverse strand, counting down.
TGAGTTCAGATTTTGTGGCCCCCATTCACATCAAAGTTTCCAATCCCTGTTCTAGACCATAATGAATAAGATAACGGGGGGGTGATCCTAAATCACCAGCCCTGCTCAGAGTAGTAGTCCTTGGGAAGCTGTACGGAACAGATCCAGCTGGCAGTGCTTTGCCGCTAGGTGTCTAGAACAGATCCAGCTGGCAGTGCTTTGCCGCTAGGTGTCTAGAACAGATCCAGCTGGCAGTGCTTTGCCGCTAGGTGTCTAGAACAGATCCAGCTGGCAGTGCTTTGCCCCTAGGTGTCTAGAACAGATCCAGCTGGCAGTGCTTTACCGCTAGGTGTCTAGAACAGATCCAGCTGGCAGTGCTTTACCGCTAGGTGTCTAGAACAGATCCAGCTTGCAGTGCTTTGCCGCTAGGTGTCTAGAACAGATCCAGGTGGCAGTGCTTTGCCGCTAGGTGTCTAGAACAGATCCAGCTGGCAGTGCTTTACCGCTAGGTGTCTAGAACAGATCCAGCTGGCAGTGCTTTGCCGCTAGGTGTCTAGAACAGATCCAGCTGGCAGTGCTTTGCCGCTAGGTGTCTAGAACAGATCCAGCTGGCAGTGCTTTGCCGCTAGGTGTCTAGAACAGATCCAGCTGGCAGTGCTTTGCCGCTAGGTGTCTAGAACAGATCCAGCTGGCAGTGCTTTGCCGCTAGGTGTCTAGAACAGATCCAGCTGGCAGTGCTTTGCCGCTAGGTGTCTAGAACAGATCCAGCTGGCAGTGCTTTGCCGCTAGGTGTCTAGAACAGATCCAGCTGGCAGTGCTTTGCCGCTAGGTGTCTAGAACAGATCCAGCTGGCAGTGCAGGTGTCTAGAACAGATCCAGCTGGCAGTGCTTGCCGCTAGGTGTCTAGAACAGATCCAGCTGGCAGTGCTTTGCCGCTAGGTGTCTAGAACAGATCCAGCTGGCAGTGCTTTGCCGCTAGGTGTCTAGAACAGATCCAGCTGGCAGTGCTTTGCCGCTAGGTGTCTAGAACAGATCCAGCTGGCAGTGCTTTGCCGCTAGGTGTCTAGAACAGATCCAGCTGGCAGTGCTTTGCCGCTAGGTGTCTAGAACAGATCCAGCTGGCAGTGCTTTGCCGCTAGGTGTCTAGAACAGATCCAGCTGGCAGTGCTTTGCCGCTAGGTGTCTAGAACAGATCCAGCTGGCAGTGCTTTGCCGCTAGGTGTCTAGAACAGATCCAGCTGGCAGTGCTTTGCCGCTAGGTGTCTAGAACAGATCCAGCTGGCAGTGCTTTGCCGCTAGGTGTCTAGAACAGATCCAGCTGGCAGTGCTTTGCCGCTAGGTGTCTAGAACAGATCCAGCTGGCAGTGCTTAGCCGCTAGGTGTCTAGAACAGATCCAGCTGGCAGTGCTTTGCCGCTAGGTGTCTAGAACAGATCCAGCTGGCAGTGCTTAGCCGCTAGTTATCTCCATTTTGATAGACAGACAGATGTGAGGAAGAGGGTGAACACTGGGAAAGCAGCTGGTGAACGACAGGACCCTGACCTTCTGTTTCTCTCTCTCCTGTTTTTCTTTATCTTTACCCCCCCCTGCTCTCTCTGTCTTTCTCACATCCTGTGTCTCCCCCAGGTGTTGATGAATAACCCTCTGTTGGCTGGAAACCCCCAGCTGCAAGAACAGTTCAGGAGCCAGCTGCCCGTCTTCCTGCAGCAGGTACACACACACACAGCCGTATTTGCCTCAAACTGAGAGAGGGTTGAACCTGTCCCAAGGACCTGATTGGATTGCTTGAGACTGGATGGACCCTAAACAGAAGATTTGGGGATTGTTTTAGAATGTTAGTTTGATTGACTGATGTTGTTGTTGTTTAGATGCAGAACCCAGAGGCTCTTTCTGTGATGACCAACCCCCGGGCCATGCAGGCTCTCCTCCAGATACAACAGGGCCTACAGACACTGCAGACAGAGGCACCGGGACTCATGCCAAGGTACACACTGACACACACACCAGTGTTCTCCACAAGTACATAGAGTAGCCAGCCAGTCGCCCCCAGCCCAGCCAGTCACCCCCAGCTCCTTTTTGCCCAAAGAGGTCTATTTGGTGTCTTGACTGCTTCTGAAATACACAGCTAAATGATTCAATACTTAAATACCGCCCAGATTGGAAACATAAGTTGTGGTATTGTGTAGAAAGACATGACTTTACCATTTAAATGACTGAAAATGAACTAATTCAGTGTATTGGTAGTTGTTTTGGATATTGTCAAAGAGAGAACATCAAGCCTTTTAACTCTTGAGATTAAAGTCTTATTTACAGTTTTACTGCAAGATATGAATTACCACAATGATTGTTCTTCAAATGATGTATTAAAGCAGAACTGAAGTAAGTAGCCCACGTTTTCTGGGGAAATGATTTCACGGTTTAATTTTTTCCCCATGTTTTCACTCTCAAAATCAAACTTAAAAAAAAAAAATAGAGAAACAAGCCAAATTGGATGTTGAAAGTGCACAACAATGCTTAAACCACATCAGGAGACTACATTTGAGGTCTGGGGAAAAATCTGAGAAATTTAGATTTTTGGCTGTAATTACCCTTTAATTCCAGTTTGCACCTAGCGTGAGGCTGTTTAGCTATGTCTTTGTAGCACACTTGATCGTAGAGTTTGCGTAACAAATACCCATTACATTGATGAAAGTAATCATGATAGCATTCTGCCAGGTATGCACAGGCTACATTGTAGTTAAGATGTACTTGAAAAGGTTTTGGGGAAAGCCTTTCCATCTACCAGAAGACTGTGTTTATTAGCATCATCGCTAACGGCTATGCAGTGGTGAACCATGCGCCGCACATACACAAACGGGGAGTTCTCGTTGCCTCTCCAGGAAAGTTGCAGGAAATATGAAACACTGATCCATTGTGTTCGTGTCTTGTGATAAACTTGGCCAAATTAATACATTTTCAATACATTTGTTTGATACCCTATTGAAGGTCAACAACAAACAAAAAAATATTTTGTTGAATTCCATTTTAATACCAGGATTCCCTTAGGGCCCAAAACCTAGGAAATCCTTTGGTTTACTTGTTCCGATGTGACACCATGGACATATAACCATCTGCCGCATTTATGAATGGCAAAGAGATATAGGAGATCGACTTTATTCAGTCAGTTCGACGCCTTTCATAAACGAGTCAACACTTGCTGTTCAGTTGTCAATCAACTATGCACCACGACTCCACTTGGCTGGCTACATGAAATAAAGGAATGTGTCAGAAAACAATAGTTAGGCTAAGTCGTGGCTTTCGACTCCTCATTACCACGTACATTACATGCGACGTGCAAGTTCACAAGCACGATGCACTCTCTCTCCCTCCATGTATATAAATTAGACAGCAACCAGAGATCTGCATATAATGACAAGATGCTCATGTCTCTGGCCCTAACAATTGGAGTCGTTCCGTTGACGGACGACAAGCTTGGGTCAAAATAAGCCCATAGAAAAGCATTGGGCTTATTATGGATGAATTCTGGTGGGAGTGAAACCTCGCTTTGCCTCTTCCTCTATGCTGCGTGACCCTGTCATCACTCTCTTTGTGACTGAACCTATCCTCTCAACAAATCGCTAGAAGATGCACATTGTTCATTCCAGTGGGAGATGGCTCGACGAACTAGCAAATGTAAACTTTTAAATTAAAATATGAAGTGGAAAATGTAGCCAGTTGAAAATGAGTCTAACTGGTTGTTTGGCCGACAGCCAGCGCTTATGGAAAACAATGACACGCACACACACTCCAGCCACACAACCTGGAGAAAGTGTTAAAATGGGAAATAAAGAGTTGTTTGAGTAGTAGATACTCTGTTACGCAATCTCCCCCTAACCCCTTGGTCTCTCCCAGTTTGGCACCAGGAGGTCTCCCTGGAGGTCTCCCTGGAGGTCTACCAGGGGGACTAGTGGGCGGATTACCAGGTGGAATACCCACAACTCCCCTGTCCACGGGAGGGGGTGTGGCTCCAGAGAACCCTGCCTCTTCGCCGAGTGCTGGGGAAAACCCAGCCCAGCAACTGATGATGCAGCAGATGCTCCAAATGTTCGCAGGAGGGAATTCCTCGGTACGTACCACACACACACACACACCTACCTGTCTTCCCTCGTTCTGTTTTACTGTGATTGTACTGGTTGACTGCTGTTTTGGACCCTCTCTCTACCGCACCTGCTGTCTCTAACTCTGAATGATGGGCTATGACAAGCCAACTGACATTGACATTTACTCCCGAGGTGCTGACCTGTTGCACCCTCTACAACCACTGTGATTATGATTATCTGACCCTGTTGGTCATCTATGAACATTTGAACATCTTGGCCATGTACTGTTATAATCTCCACCTGGGAGAGCCAGAAGAGGACTGGCCACCCCTCAGAGCCTGGTTCCTCTAGGTTTCTTCCTAGGTTCCAGCCGTAATAGTTTTTTCTAGCCACTGTGCTTCTACATCTGCATTGCTTGCTGTTTGGGGGTTTAGGCTGGGTTTCTGTACAGCACTTGGTGACATCGGCTTATGTAAAAAGGGCTTTATAAATACATTTGATTGAGAGATTTTTGACTGGTCCCCCTACAGAGCCAGACCCCAGAGGTGCAGTTCCAGCAGCAGCTGGAGCAGCTGGGCGCTATGGGCTTCATCAACCGAGAGGCCAACCTGCAGGCCCTGATCGCTACCGGAGGAGATGTCAACGCTGCCATTGAGAGACTGCTGGGCTCACAGCCCTCATAAAGACACACTCACTCAGTCACATCGATACAGACACATGCATACATACTATCCACCTCTGCAGCAAGAGGAATGCACACGCATATACATTGTCTACAGAGAACCAAGAGAGAAGAAATAAACCATCCAAAAAAGACACAGACGAAACCCGGTCAGGACATGTACCATTCTAAACATCCACCGCAGTCTCCTGTCAGATCATTCCCTAACCATGGCTCCCCTATCCCCTGGTTTTAGCCTCGTCCATAGAGCTCTGCTCAGCAGGACCAGACTGACCAGACCAGACCATTTCCTCAACAGAGGGGTGCCTGGTGAAGGGAGGGGGGTGAGCGAGAACGGCACAGATTTGCCTCCCTCAAAACCCTCTCCAAAACAGAATTTCTTTACTCTACCAGAATCACTAATCCCTCTTCCTCTTTAATAAAGCTGTGCTTATTCCAGGGGTAGACCACCCTGGTCCTGGAGGGCTGCAGGAACTTCATGTTTTTGATTTAACTGACATGGATGACCAGGTGTGTTGAGGTTAGGTAATCACTGAACTGATCAATTGGCTCAGTTGGTCAGGTGTGGTGCCTAGTTGGGATAAAATCCTGCAGTACCTGCGGCACTCCAGGAACAGGGTTGCCTAACCCTGGTTTATTCAATGGGGTGGAGGGTTCGTAGTGCGGCAGATAGAAATGCATTGGCATAGAGCCGTTTATGAAACTTCATAAAGCATTCCAGGGATTTGTTTCCTGTCTATATGTTGCATTTCTAGCTGCAATGTGTTTAACCTTCCACCCTTTTGACTAAGCCCCCTGATTGCAGGGTAAGGTATATGAAGACCGGAGGAAGAGAATCACAAAACAGAACTTTGTCAATCTCACACGGATATCAGTTAAGCCTGCCCGAAACCCTTTCTATTTATTGCTAAAAGAACCCCCACACTTCCCTAAAATAAAACAAATAGTCATTCCAGATAGGATATCTCTATCTCCACTCAGCTGTGAGTTCTTCCCTGAAGGTAGGATTGCTGTGCTTTTTTTTTCTTCAACAAAACATTCAACAAAACATTTAACACCAACCACGCTTATCAAATGGATCGATTTGATCAAACCCTGGCTAGTCAAATCAAATGAGTCTGCCATTGGTGGTCTAGATTGACTTCACACACCGGTGTGTCACAAGATTGAGAACTGTCATAATGGTTATTAAAAAGACAGAAAGGAGTTCTGGGGAAGAAGACACAAAGACAAGACAGACAGATTTCCTTTTCATTTTATTCTGATTCATTATGTATTTTAATTTGATGTGTAAGTCGTACATATAGAATCTGTTTTGTCTCATTAAAAAAAAATCTTCCTGGAAAATGTATGAATAAAATATAATGAAAAAAATGCTTTCCATTTTTGGTATGGTGTGGCAGTGAAGTTCTAGCTTTTTGCTTTTCTGAGAATCTCAGCGTTATGGTAACCTTGGCAATGGCTTCTATAGCTGTGCTTTGTCTGTTGGCCTCAGCTTAAATCTATCACCCAATTCAACATGTTGGAACTAACCTTTAACAGTACTGTACTACAAAATAAAACAAAGTTGGTCAATAAGAACCCTCTAAGTGTGTCCATCCTGACTTGTAGGAAAAATATAATTATACCAGGGCTGGGGTCTATTCCATTTGAATTCCAGGCAATTCATGAAGTACACTGAAATTCCAATGCTTTTCCATTAGGAAAATGTGGAAATGGAATTTGCTTACTTTCTGAATTGAACCAAACCCTGAATTATTCAAGTTCCATTCAGTAGTCCGCTCAATATTTTGTCTGCATTACCTAAAAGTTTGGTATCTTAATGGCGTTGCTAAATTGAAATGTCTACAATATTTACTGTCATTTTTTTATCGCCTCAAATCATGGGGAAGGGAACTTTTTTTATTTTTTATTCTAAAGTGGTTCCATTGGAATGAATGGCCACCTTTTAGATGACTTCACAGTTCACAGTTTAATAATACATTTACCTGGTAGCCTGGAGGCTCCTTGATATAATACTGTCATTTATCTTCCACAAATGCTAACCTGAGGGGGAACCCACAAGTGATCTTAGATCAGTGTTGTCTAAGGGAAATGTAATCCTATTTGCCGTAGCACTGGCTCACTGCCATACACTGAAGACGCACCTGTCAGACGAGGTAGGCAGACTAGATGAAGAGGGTAGAGTCTATTCTCTTATGATGACTGGCTGTTAATGCTAGTGGTTCTACCTGTTACACCTGCTCTTACCTCACCTTTCCTCCCTCCCCCTCTGCCTCTCCCATGTGTCAGCTGAGCCACAGAGGGATCGGCAGTAGCAGGGATCGTCTAACCACAAACGAACTGCCCCTATCTACAGATAAAGGAAGAGGAGTGTTAGCCCTAACATTTTCTCTCATTCATTTTAGCTGTTTTTCCACCCTGGCTCTTTGGGAGAGAAGAGAGTAGCTTGTCTGCTGTTCTCTCTTTTTCTCTTGTTCTGTCCTCCCTGTCCTGGGATCTAATGCAGTAACAGCCCTAGGATATTGACTGAAACAGGTGGAGGATCCTGCCAGGGCTCAACACAGGCACAGTATGGGTGACGAAAGCTACAACTTTGTCTTCAAAGGTGAGTGTTTTGTTAGTCAAAGAATCTGATTCTATAAGGAAAAAAATCCCCCATTCTCTGGTTTGTGCACAAAGCCCTTGGGCTTAGTTTAGGGGTGCAAAGGTTAGAGTATGAGAGAGCAGTTTGATCTTTGGTGTTTAATATTTTTAGGGAAGAGAGGTGACAAGGAAAGCAGGAAGTAGCTTCCTGGGCATGGCAGAGAACCAATGTGACCTTTGACCTAAAAGAGGGTTATATTGACTACTGTGGCTTATTTGTATTTGTAATAGATTTTTGTCACCTTACCACCAATATGCACTTGTGGAGAATAAGGTTTAACAGTGTCAAGAGTAATTACTGTATTTTCATAGAAGTTTCCACTCGGAGCTAGACATGCACCTCTTTGACACCAAGTCTGGTGATGTTAGGTAGGGTAGTGGGTACAGGTGATGTGTCAGAATGATGCTTGAGCAGGGTGAAGTGGGGTTGAGAGAAGTAACAGTTCCTTATTCTGTTTTATGTAGCAGAGAGTCATGCTACCTCCATATGGTACAGGAGGTTGGAACCTTAACTGGTAAAGGCTAAAGCGGCATAGGTGGAATGGTATCAAATATATCCAACACATAGTTTCTATGTGTCTGATGCCATTCCATTTGCTCCATTCCAGCCATTGTTATGAGCCGTCCTCCCCTCAGCAGCCTCCTGTGCTACAGTTATACCTGAAACCTCTAACATTGCACCTAAGTCATGATTCTTTTCACCATTGAGAAATGCAGTATTGATATATTACACTTGATAATATGTCTATCATCCTTTAGTGGTTCTGATTGGTGAGTCTGGTGTTGGGAAGAGCAACCTGCTGTCACGCTTCACCAAGAATGAGTTTAACCATGACAGCCGCACGACCATCGGAGTGGAGTTCAGCACTCGCACTGTTCAGCTGGATACCTTCACCATCAAGGCTCAGATCTGGGACACGGCAGGGCTGGAGAGATACAGAGCCATCACCTCAGCGTGGGTACACACACACACACACACACTCACTCCTTGTACACAATACACACACAGGAATACAGAGATCTACAGAGCCAATCACCTCAGTATGAATAGATACACACAGATATTTACAAACACATGTATGCAAACACACCCACCCACCAAGTGAACATATTTCTCTGACTCGACTCATCTGATCCTCTGTGTGTGTGTGTGTGTGTTTCCAGGTACTACAGAGGGGCGGTGGGTGCTATGCTGGTGTATGACATCACCAAGCACCTAACCTATGAGAGTGTGGAACGTTGGCTGAAGGAGCTGTACGATCACGCTGACCCTCACATCCTGGTCATGCTGGTTGGCAACAAGAGTGACCTGGATACCCTGAGGACCGTGCCCACCGTGGAGGCCAAGGAATTTGCAGGTGATAATTTACTTAGTTAGCAGTTACTTACTAGTTACAGTAGTTTCAGTTAATCTTGGTTAACCCAGAACAGAAATCTTGGGTAATTTGGTTAAATGCAGAATCTGTCCACGAGAGATTAGTTACCAGTTATCTACTACTTACTTACCAGTTACCAGTCAGCAGTTAGTTAGCAGTTAGTTACCAGTTAACTTAATAGTTACTTACTAATTGCCAGGTATTTATCGGTTACCAGTTACTTAGTTACCAGTTAGACAAGTGCGGAATATGCAGTCAATGACAGTTCTGAAGTGACAGAATATTGCAACATTTTTCATATTGTTTTTTCATAGTATAGCATATACATTTCTGACAGTAATGTGAAAAAATGACCAGCTTTGCACCAATGACAAGTAATTCTATGGTTGGTTCTTCATGGCACGATTGAGTATGATGTATGTGAGAATATACTCAACAAGGTAATCGGTCTCATGCAGAATCGAAGGGCCTCTTGTTTATGGAGACGTCAGCTCTGGATTCGACCAACGTTGAAGCTGCTTTCCAGGAAGTTCTCACAGGTTCTTATTATGTTGCTCTTGTGCTTCATACTTTTGTATACAAAACGTTGGACAACAGCATGTCATGTGAATCTCTATTATTCTTCTGTGTGCACCTTTTATGTGATGTGTGTGTTCATGACGTGAACATTTCTGTTACCCCCAGCCATCCACAAGAAGGTGGCCAGTCGAGAGGTAACCCGCGGGTCAATCAGTGCCGTGACCCTGTCCAGTGCTACTGGAACGGCTAGCGAAGTCCAGGAGGAACGTAGGACCTGCTGCAAGAACCTCTGACAGGTTCTGACTAGCTCTGACCGGTTCTTTCCGGTATTAAACAGAATCTTCCTACTCTGCCCGCATTCAGGATTAAGGGAGTCTATGTTGATGACTACAGGAGGCATAGCTGTGGGAAGTAGGGGTGCTCAGGGTGCTGCAGCACACACCTGAAAATGAAATTGCACTGGGCCTTTACTAGTATTGTATTAGAAGACCCATATAATTCTGCCCCCCCCCGTCCCCCGTCCCCCCCCCCGTCGGCAAAAATATCGCAGCACCCCAACCACCGGACATCTTCCCACATCTATGACAGGCGGGCTGTCTGAACCAAAGACCAGGCAGTCCACAGGCCACATTTACACTTGGTTAATAAATACACTATTGGTGTCACCTATATTCTCCCTGTTTGGCGAAAGGTTGCAGACCACTTGAAAATATTTGTGTGGAAAGTTTATTTTTATTTTTATGCTTGTTACCAAATACGTCTTGTTGGGGTTTATTTGAAAGGAGGAACTGCATTATTTTTGGATATTCATCATGTGCATGTATTGTTTGTAACCAAGATGAAAAAACTGTAGGAGGTTTTGTGTTGACTACATGAGAACACTTGTGAAGGTTTTAACTTAATGAATAGTATGTGTGGCTCGGAGACCAAGTAGAAAAGTGACTTGCTTCATGATTTTGAAATATTGACGTTCTATATTGCAACAACTATGCACCGTATCTAATCTTTTGTAGACATGTCTTTTATGACAAACTTGTATCATTAATCTTTGTGATGGAAAAAATGCTTAGAGATTTCTGGTTTCATTCACTATTCATTTGCTATTATCCTGTAGAGGGCAGTGCTGTTTTCAATACATCTATGGTGTCTCCAAAATACACAGTTGAAAGTGATGTCTCCAAATCAGATCTGCTATTGATATCTAACTTTACCTCACACATACATAAGCAGTAGTTTATGAAGAGCACACGCACAGGAGTTTCAATCTTATAATAAAACGGCCCGAAATGGATGGCGTCATCTATAATTGAGTCAGTCTGGGTGTGGTGCTTATGTGAGTGTTTATGTGGGTCATGGCCTGTATCATCCTCTCAACAACAAAACACTCCCACACGCCTATACCTGTCTTTTCCCATTCACACATAGACACACACAGTTAGAGTGGACAGCAGTGCAGCCTATGCACTTCTATAGAGATTATTGACAGGTTAGTGCTGTCACATGACAGATGAGAACCCCTGAGGTGGCTACCTGTCTGCTCCTGGGGCACGTCTACATATGACATTACTACGACACCATTCTAATGGAGTGAGGGATTCCATCTCACACCCATAGAAAAAAGCATAAACAAACCTCGTTTTTGATCAAGCATTTTGAGTGTGGGCATGTGAACATGTCTGTATAAAAGTGTCTGTGGCCATAGAGAATTGATAGAGTCCTCTAGTGGCCAAAAGGCCATAATACCATGGGCTGCATCATTGAGGGCTTCCATCATTTTAATGTAGTCAACTGGATGAGACTTCCAACTTCATTGACTGATTCCTCCTGGTGACCCTGTTGAAGTCATGTCCGACCAGGTCATCAGGAAGGATCGTGAAGAAGAAAACAATCGTGAAGAAGAAAATGGACTAATTGAAAATGGAGATGGCCTCAATGGCGCTGCCCATGCTGCACAGTCGCTGTAATGGCACCGATACAAAGAGGAGTCCACTATCAATCTATGGTGTGTAGCTCATCTGTGGACCATGGTTTAAATTCATTTTTTTTGTAGCTCAGCCAAGGGAGTATAAATCTCCACTATTGGTGGTTAGTGACATTCATGACAGATACTGCTCTGTCTCTGTTTCACAGATGTCTACAGAGAACCTTTACCGTGTGTGTGTCTCAACTGGAAATGATCACATAGGTTTCCTTACAATTCTTTTATAAACGCAAAATACTGAGATTTCTGCACAGGGCAGTAAATGTTTAATAATTTCCTGTGAATTGTGATATTGTTATAGACGGGGGGAAAACATATGGTTTGATAATCGGGGCAGGCGGAGCTGGATCTACAGGTTGAGGAGATTGATCTTGAAGTCCGTAAATCTCAGTTTGCTTCAAATAAGGTGAGGGAGATCATGAAAAAAAATCTCAAGACCTATTGCACTGTGGAGTGGGATAGGAAAGCTTACAGGCAGCATGAGATGTGTTACTCTACTGTACTCTGTGCATTTGACCGAAATCCCCAAATGCTTCCCATATTTTCTTGTCTGACTGCGGTTTGACCCCTAGCTATGGAAGGTAAGTTGGAGAGTGGTCTTAGTGAGCGTGGGTATATGGCCATTGTGCCTAGCCTGTAAAACCATGTGTAAACCTTGGGATTCATTCATGGCGAATGGTTGAGTACCACGGAGCCTTTAAAACAGCAACACTGGTCCTGTCTCCCCGTTTCAGTTTTCATGTGAGTAGGGTGCTATCCGTCCACTCCGGTCTATGCTCGATTGGCATCTGATTAACGTGAGGATTTACGATTGTCGCACCCCACCTGTGTTTTATCACGACCCCTACGAGCTCTGCATTCACCCTGATCCTTGACCGCAGAGAGCATGGACCTCTCCCCAACCCCAGCGGAGAACCTATCTAACAGAATCCACCGGTACCCTGTAAAGTGATGGATGATTCAAATGATGGATGTCAATCTCTCGCTCGATCTCTTTCTCTCAATCACTCTCGCTCTTTCTCTCTGCACTATACTGCACTATGTAGCACCTAGATCTAGGTACAAGATGTAATCTGGTGGAGACCCTTCTGGTAACTACAGTATCCACAGACAGAATGCAGCCATCAGATATCTCTCCAGCCTATCTAGCAGTGTTTACTGTAAGGTTAACCATGAAGTGATTAGCATATTAGCCCCCCCTCTTTTATGCTGCTGCTACTCTGTTTATCATATAGTCACTTTAACTATACATTCATGTACATACTACCTCAATTAGGCTGACCAATCAGTGCTACCGCACATTGACTAACCGGGCTATCTGCATTGTGTCCCGCCACCCACCACCCGCCAACCCCTCTTTTACGCTACTGCTACTCTCTGTTCATCATATATGCATAGTCACTTTAACCATATCTACATGTACATACTACCTCAATCAGCCTGAATAACCGATGTCTGTATGTAGCCTTGCTACTTTTATAGCCTCTCTACTGTATATAGCCTGTCTTTTTACTGTTGTTTTATTTCTTTACTTACCTAATGTTCACCTAATACTTTTTTTTGCACTATTGGTTAGAGCCTGTAAGAAAGCATTTCACTGTAAGGTTTACAACTGTTGTATTCGGCGCACGTGACAAATAAACTTTGATTTGATTTGATTTGTGGGTGTGTGTCAAATCAAATCATATTGTCATAAACATATATTTAGCAGATCTTATTGCGGGTGTAGAGAAATGCTTGTGTATCGTGTTTACCCACATGGAATGTATCTGTGATGTGGAATCTCATTCCAAGTTCCCCCGCTGAAGATTTATCATTGGAATGTCTCCAATGTATTTGTTGAAATACATATCCCACATTTCATTGACTAACGTCATCACATAAACACATGATCCAATGGCCTGCAGATCCCCATGGTGATGTTTTTGTGGTCACCAATCAGGTGGCCTGAATGATTGTTGACGTAGCATTTCAATCCTCTCGACCAGGAGATGTAGAGTGGATCTGGATTACTATAGGAAGTACATACAGTATATGGATGGAACCTAGAAGTGACCTCTTCGAGCAGAACAGAAAACCCCAAGAATGAAAAGAAAGAAATGAAGAACTATCAAAACGAGCAATATCAGAGTCTGGACTATATATACTGAACAAAAATATAACATGTAAATTGTTGGTCCCGTGTCTCATGAGCTGAAGTAAAATATCCCAGAAATGTTCCATAAAAAGTTTATTTCTCTCAAATTTTGTGCACAATTTTCTTTTCCTCCCTGTAGGTGAGCATTTCTCCTTTTGCCAAGATAATCCATCCACCTGACAAGTGTGGCATATCAAGATTAAACAGCGTGATCATTACACAGGTGCACCCTGTGCTGGGGACAATAAAAGGACAATAAAATGTGCGGTTCTGTCAGACAAGACAATACCATGCAATTGGTATGCTGACTGCAGGAATGTCTTCCAGAGCTGTTGCCAGAGAATGTAATGTTAATGTCTCTACCATAAGCCGCCTCTAACGTTGTTTTAGAGAATTTATCAGTACGACCAATAGGCCACACAACCGCAGGACACGTGTAACCACGCCAGCCCAGGACCTCCACATCAGGCTTCACAACCGCAGGACACGTGTAACCACGCCAGCCCAGGACCTCCACATCTGCTTCTTCACCTGTGGGATCATCTGAGACCAGCCCCCCAGACAGCTGATGTACCTGAGGAGTATTTCTGTCTGTAATAAAAGCCCTTTTGTGGTGAAAAACTTATTCTGATTAGCTGGGCCTGGCTCCCCAGTGGGTGGGCCTATTCCCTCCCTGGCGCACCCACAGACCCTTGTATTATTTGGAGAGTGGCAGATCCAATACACCATTCCATTTAAATGCCAATCTCTTCCTGATTAATCTGTCCCAGGTGCCACGGAATGTGAGAAAACACATGTTATTGTCCTCCTCCCAAAAAGAGGGGAGGCTGGAACAGAGAGTGGACAGGAAACTAGGTTCACACACCAAAACTCATTTATATTATGTTTGTGTGTGTGTGTGTGTGTGTGTGTGTGTGTGTGTGTGTGTGTGTGTGTGTGTGTGAAACAGAGACTGTTGTGTACTTGAGTACATGCGTTAGTACATGCACATGTGATGATGATGGTGATGGTGATGATTCCAGCACACCACACACTTGCCCTTCCCTAGTGGGATGTTATGGTCCCACAACATGTCTGCCTGACATATGATGGGGTTTCCTTCTGACACAGTGAAGCCAGGGATGCATCTAACAAATACCTGCCTCTGGAGGAATGGAGTGAGGATGTGAAAGAATTTATACACATATTTACACACAGGCTCATCCAAAGACAACAGCCTGGGCAGCCTCCATAGACTCACAGTGGATGGAATGAATCACAGTGAGGAAGCAGGGATTTCCCCCTTTTTAAGGCTGGATGTGATCACAATGTCCTATATGCCCCACTAGATCACACCACTTCTCTGCTCTTTCTCCTTCTCCTTCTCTCTCTTTCTGTGTGTGTACGTGTTTTTAGATTAACAAGAGCACCTGGCTCAGTCACGACTTGACCAATAACGTCAAATAGCCTACTACAGATAACACAGGCACACCCTGCATATGGCGCCTACACCCCAATAAAGTTGTGGGAAAGGACAATAAACAACCTTGCAACAGGTGCTTCCAACAGGTGCTTTCAAAATATTTATAACACAATGCATGAGCAGTGGAGTAAATCTTCACTCTCAGAGAGAGAGAGAGAGAACACTAGAAAGGAGGTAGGTGGAGGGGGAGGGATACAGAAGCCCCGTTTACACCTGGTGCTAGCATCCGTCCCTTGTCCTGATCTTGTCCACATTCTGATTGTGCCCACATTTTTAGACAGGTGTAGACGATTAAAAGATGCATCTTCCTGACCACCTTCGGAGGTAGTCAGAGACTCATTGAATCTAGATATCAATCAAGTGTAAACAGATCTGGATGGTCAAACCATTTAAATCATCATTATACATGCGTATTAATACACACTTGTACATGTGTAAAATAGGACCAATATAGAGAAGCATGCAGCTGTAGATTATGTGGGTTGACACCGCTTGGTCTATGAATCTCAAACGCCTGCTCGGCGAATCTCAAAACACAGATGGTATGTGCTCGCGCAACCCTTTTTTTATTTATTTATTTTTTTATTTCACCTTTATTTAACCAGGTAAGCAAGTTGAGAACAAGTTCTCATTTACAATTGCGACCTGGCCAAGATAAAGCAAAGCAGTTCGACACATACAACGACACAGAGTTACACATGGAGTAAAACAAACATACAGTCAATAATACAGTAAAAAAACGGCCTTACTCAAGCCGTAACACAGTAGACGTTTTCTTGTGTCCTTCTGTTTTGTATGATATGTTATGTTTCAGCGATATGTCTGAATTTGTAACTTTCCCTCCAATTTGTATGATATGGTTACATCCACCGATCCGTATGATAAATTACGAATTTCAATTACTATTATATGTTACGAATTTTCATACTTGTTAATGCCATACTTGTAAATTTTTTTGTGAAAAATCTATACAACCAAGCTAAACCAAACTTCAGCTGTCACCTGAATAAATTGGCTACACTAGCTATCTAGCTAGCTCTCTGTCACCATTCCACATCCTGTCTCAGCTCACGTCTCACAGCGTCTGTGTCCTGAGAAGGTATCTGCTGAAGCCAGACCCAATTGCAAATATAATCCACCAAATTCTTCTTCTTCTTCTTCTTCTTCTTATTATTATTATTATACCAGCCTCTAAAATCATTGACATGTAGCTTGATGAAAAGCATCAATAATAGTTTTAAATAAATACATACATATTATTTTGAATAAATATCTAAAATAATTTGGATAGCCTACATGGAGGTATCAGGAAATATGGTCAAAATGCAGACACAGTGGACAGATAAGAGAAACATTTTAGCAGGATGTGTAAACGGACAAACCTTGATCAGATAGTGATTGGAACATCATGATCAGATGACAAAACCCACATGTTGGAGCAAGGTGTAAACAAGGCTAGAGAGGCAGCGAGGGAGTTGAGAGGAAGGAGAGTAGCCTACTACAGCAGTGAGAGGTAGACTATTGTGGAGGAGACAAGACTCATTCCGGACCCATCGCACAGCTACCTTGTGCTAGAGTCGATTTGGCTGCGGGGGAAAGACTTGAGCGGCAGGAGCTGAATTTGCATGAAGACGGACTATTGCCTGTTGATAAATTGACGAAAACCAGGATGTATTTTGGTAAGTAGGTACTTCTACAGTAGGAAATTATCAGAATGCTTTTAGGTAGCCTAAATAGATATATATGTATATATATTTGTTTTTACGGAAACGGGTTATACAAATTAAAATGTATGTCCCAAGTCTAATCGATATTGTTTTTTATGGCTCAGTAGCTTAAATGCGCAGATAGTTGCTTCATTTAAAATGTGTCAGGTAAAAAGATGCGCTCTTTGCGGGCGTGTGAAACAGAAATAGCCTGTTGCCCATCCTGTATGTTGCCCATCCGGCAAAGTTGTTAAGTCTGCCTTTTTGTTTTGTTTTCTTTATATATTTCAAGCACTTGGTGTAGCCTAATGTTGCATGAAATGTTTTACAAAATGTATTATTGTGTAATGCAGTATAGTATAGCCTAATCAAGTCCCAGTGGACAAAACGTTAGTTGACAAATCCAACCGAATGTAAATCAAAACTAGACATTGAACTGACGTATGTGCCCAGGGCGCTTAGTTTATGTTTAAGTTGACATGGCCTACACATTGTCCCAGAGATCGGGCACAACTCTTACCACTTTCTGTCTGAATGTCTCCATGGCCTCAAGGCAATCTGCTGGCATTTCACTATGTTTTCATTCATGGTCTTTACTGTAATAATGATACTCCTGTTTCCTCACCTCAGAACTCTATGTGGTGATAAAGCATGACAATACTCCCTACTTCATGCCTGATCTGCTACATAATACTCCTCCACAGTCTATCTGCTTCCCAAATGGTACCTTATTCTGTACATAGTGCACTACTTTTGACCAGAGCCCTATGAGAGTGACCAATGGGATTAATTACAAATAATAGAATGCATTTGCCTCCCTGCATGTCTCTCAGCCACAGGGAATGTTATTACTATCTATACAGTTTCCATTACAGGGCTATACTCTATACAGAGAGAGAGAGACAGAGAGAGAGAGCATGGGACTAAGAGAGGGACTGAGAGAGAGACAGACAGCGAGAGAGAGAGAGAGAGAGAGACTGAGACAGAGAGAGACAGAGCGACTTAGAGAGAGACAGACAGAGAGACACAGTGCGAGAGAGACTGAGACAGAGAGAGACAGAGAGAGAGACAAAGAGAGAGACTGAGCGAGAGACACAGAGAGAGAGAGAGCGAGACAGAGAGAAACAGAGACACTGCAAGAGAGAGAGAAACAGAGAGAGAGAGAGAGAATATTTATGTTTATTTATTTTCCCTTTTGTACTTGAACTATTTGCACACACTATTTGTCTTTATTATTTTTGGAGGTTTTCTGAGTCTAATGTTTACTGTTAATTTGGATTGTTTATTTCACTTTTGTTTATTATCTACTTCACTTGCTTTGCAATGTTAACATATGTTTCCCATTCCAATAAAGCCCTTAAATTGAAATGTAATTTAATTTAATTGAGAGAGAGAGCTGTGAACTATCTGAGAGAAAAGGCAAGAAGGGCCTTCTATGCCATCAAAAGGAATACAAAATTCGACATACTAATTGTGACCAACCACCTTGATTCGGCCTTATGTAGCAAAATATGAAATTGTGTTTTTTACATTGGATTAAAGCCGAGACAGAGTTACAAAATGGTACATCATACACTGCATTTGAGGAACAATGAAAAAGTAATTCTGCTTTGAAATTCGATAAACTTGTATCCTCACTTTTGAGAAAATGGCCTTTGAATGTTTTGGTACCTACTGTAGAGCTCTTCTTTGGGGTGGCAGCGTAGCCTAGTGGTTAGAGTGTTGGACTAGTAACCGGAAGGTTGCGAGTTCAAACCCCTGGTGCAAATCTGTCATTCTGCCCCTGAACAGGCAATTAACCCACTGTTCCCAGGCTGTCATTGAAAATAAGAAGGACTTGCCTGGTTAAATAAAGGTAAAATTTAAATTAAAAAATTTGTTTACACCCATTCAGCATCATTCACACCCTCTTAAGCTTTACCCCCACCCATCTCTTTAAGGGTTGATCCGAGCATTCTGTCCCTACAACAGCAGTCAAGCACCCAAGCTAACTGGCTAACATTGGCTAGCTTGCTAGCTACTTCCAGACACAAATGAGAGAACAGCTCACTGACCATTTTACTAGCCCTAGCAGAGCTGGTTAGGCTGTTTTTATGTTATCCAGAGTGTACACTTTTTTGCCAACGTTTACTGACACCGGCCATATTTAGCGGGTGTTGAGCGTTCGGAAATGTGTCAGTTATTCTGCGCTCTGGCACATTCAGAGTAGATAGCCAGAGGGAATTTACCAGCTAGCTAGCTAACAGTACACTTTAACTTACACTTTAACACTTTAACTTGAAATGAAAACAACGTTCTGTCAAAATTAGAAATGTGTAATATCTGAAAATGTAGCTAGCTAGACTATCTTACCTGTATACATTATGGATGGACACTTCTTCGTGTCATGGATGCCATGGTTGTGCTTAGTTTGAAGATGTAATCCGGAGACAGCTGTTTTCTCCATCTCTTTAGCTATCATACTCGAATTTAAGCTGCGTTAGACAGGATTACCTACACATACTGACCAGCTCAAATAGACAGAAGCATGCTATATGGCAGACCAATCTGAACTCATCTCTCGGCATGTCCAGCCCACTTATTATCTCAGCCAATCATGGCTAGTGGGAAGGTTGCTCGCTTTTTCTGTGGTTAAACCAACTGGCTCATAATTTAACAATTGTATTCGTATTTAGAAATGGCATACAAGTTTGTTATTAAGGCACATGAAGGTTCATATGTTCCAGAAGGCATTTCGGCCAACAAAAACAACACATTTTGATAAAACAAAAAACTTTAAGTTCAAATGACTCTCATGTGAAGTAGTGACCACGACATACGCCTAGTTTCCTGAAACGAGTCACAAGTAGGATCTGGCAAAAAATAAAATATAGAACCTATTGCTCTTTATGGTTGTGAGGTCTGGGGTCCACTCACCTACCAAGATTTCATAAAATGGGACAAACATTATTTGACCCTAAACAGAGAGTACACAGTGGCAGAATATCTGACCACTGTGACTGAACCAAAATTAAGGAAAGCTTTGATTATATACAGACTCAGTGAGCATAGCCTTGCTATTGAGAAAGGCAGCCGTAGGCAGACCGTGCTCTCAAGAGAAGACAGGCTATGTGCACACTGCCCTCCAAAATGAGGTGGAAACTGAGCTGCACTTCCTAACCTCCTGCCAAATGTATGACCATATTAGAGAAACATATTTCCCTCAGATTACACAGACTCACAAAGAATTTGAAAACAAATCCAATCTTGATAAACTCCCATATCTATTGGGTGAAATACCACAGTCTGCCACCACAGCAGCAAGATTTGTGACCTGTTATCACAAGAAAAGAGAGAGAGAGAGAGCGAGAAAGGGGGAGAGAGAGACAGAGAGAGAGGGGGGGGGGCCGGAACAGAGAAAACACATGCACAAACACAGACTCGCACATACACACATACACTTGTAGGGTAATCAGATCTAATGGTTGTGCAGCAGGGTGTGCGTGGGCCTCTGATTGATACGATTATATATTCTGCTTCTGAATCAAACTGTAATCAGGCTCTGTAGAAATGCAAAAACAAAAACATCACTCGATAATCAGGAACTCAGCCACACAAACAAAGCTAATCACAGAGGAGGACACATTAATGAGTTTATGTCCTTGTGTGTGAATGTCAGTAAAGCTGTGATTGACCCCCTCTCCCTCACCCTCTTTTTGTAACGAGAAAAATCTGTTTAGAATTGACTTGATCACTGCGTCTCCTAGGTAACGTCTGTCAGAACACCACCATGCACTCATTGGCCCGTGGGCCCTCTGCGAGTGGTGCCCAAACCTCCATGGCGCTGAAGCCCCTCATCCCGTTCAGCCTGTTCCCTGGCTTCAGTGAAGTGAGTAGTGGCAATCACCACCATCACCATAGTTACAATGCTGTCAATCACTTTGTTGTCATCACAGAAGATTGATGCCCATACCACCCAGAGCCATATATTTATATGTAAATATATGGCTCTG
This sequence comes from Oncorhynchus nerka, assembly GCF_034236695.1. NCBI lineage: Eukaryota > Metazoa > Chordata > Actinopteri > Salmoniformes > Salmonidae > Oncorhynchus > Oncorhynchus nerka. The sequence goes on along the minus strand of NC_088399.1, from coordinate 82,838,155 downwards.
TTTCCACCTACACACTTGTGTAGATCTGAAGAGATTAGATAAGCAACCGATGTTATTACTGGTATCTCTGTTTTACCCTTCTGATAGGCCAGGTGGAAACACCCCCTAAGGCTTGATTTGGGATTGGGCGCCTGTCACAATAATCCATATTGACACTGAGGTGACCTAGAGTGACCCAGCTAAAGGCCACAACCATTGACAAAGAAAGGTGGGACTCTGCAGGATGATATTCGTCTAATGGTTTAATCACCATGTCACACTGCAGAGACTGAAATCTGGTAAAACACAGCAGTTGAGAAACTAATTTATTACAGTACATGTCAGTTAACCATCTCCCATAGAGATTAGGTTCAAATCAACATGGATAAGTAATACACTATGGGCCTCCTGAGTGGCACCGCGGTCTAAGGCACTGCATTGCAGTGCTTGAGGCATCACTACAGACATGGGTTTGATCCCAGGCTGTGTCACAGCCGGCCGTGACCTGGAGACCCATGAGGCGGCGCACAATTGTTCCAGTGTCGTTTGGGTTAGGGGAGGGTTTGGCCGGCTGGGTTGTCCTTGTCCCATGGTGCTCTAGCGTCTCCTTGTGGCGGGCTGGGTGCCTGCAAGCTGATTGTGCGGCTTGGCAAGGTTTCGGAGGACGCATGGCTCTCGACCATTTTGTTTTGTTGTTGTCTCTTAGTTAGTAGTACACAATTCTTTGACATTTCTCCACACATCCTGAGGTGAGCTTTACTCCAGTGGTTCCGTGGACCACCAGGGTACTGCAGGTGGTCTGCGATTATTATTATTTATTTATTTATTTTTTGCCGATTTTTGTTTATTACAGTTTTTTCTATTCCAAAAATAATAACAGTTGGGAGTATTAATGGTATTATAAGCAATGTTACATTACTTTTCACAATGTAAATTGTTAACAATAATAATAATCATAATAGGCCTTTCATTTGTTACATTCATTGCTAAATATGGACTACATTTGACCTCCCAAGTGGCGCAGCGGTCTAATGCACTGCATCGCAGTGTTGTGCCGTCACTACAGCCGTGACCGGGAGTCCCATGGGGTGGTGCACAATTGGCCCAGCATCATACGGGTCTTTCTATTAGAACTCTCAGTCCAGGACTTTCAATTAGAACTCTCTGTCTAGGTCTTTCTATTAGAACTCTCTGTCTAAGGTCTTTCTATTAGAACTCTCAGTCCAGGACTTTCAATTAGAACTCTCTGTCCAGGACTTTCAATTAGAACTCTCTGTCTAGGTCTTTCAATTAGAACTCTCTGTCCAGGTCTTTCAATTAGAACTCTCTGTCCAGGTCTTTCAATTAGAACTCTCAGTCCAGGGCTTTCAATTAGAACTCTCTGTCTAGGTCTTTCAATTAGAACTCTCTGTCTAGGTCTTGTTATTAGAACTCTCAGTCCAGGGCTTTCAATTAGAACTCTCTGTCTAGGTCTTGTTATTAGAACTCTCAGTCCAGGACTTTCAATTAGAACTCTCTGTCCAGGTATTTTTATTAGAACTCTCTGTCTAGGTCTTTTTATTAGAACTCTCTGTCCAGGGCTTTCAATTAGAACTCTCTGTCCAGGACTTTCTATTAGAACTCTCTGTCCAGGTATTTTTATTAGAACTCTCTGTCCAGGGCTTTCAATTAGAACTCTCTGTCCAGGTCTTTTTATTAGAACTGTCTGTCCAGGGCTTTCAATTAGAACTCTCTGTCCAGGACTTTCAATTAGAACTCTCTGTCCAGGTCTTTCTATTAGAACTCTCTGTCCAGGACTTTCAATTACAACTCTCTGTCTTGGTCTTTTTATTAGAACTCTCTGTCTAAAGTCTTTCTATTAGAACTCTCTGTCCAGGACTTTCAATTACAACTCTCTGTCTTGGTCTTTTTATTAGAACTCTCTGTCTAAAGTCTTTCTATTAGAACTCCCTGTCCAGGGCTTTCAATTAGAACTCTCTGTCCAGGACTTTCAATTAGAACTCTCTGTCCAGGACTTTCAATTACAACTCTCTGTCTTGGTCTTTTTATTAGAACTCTCTGTCCTGGTATTTTTATTAGAACTCTCTGTCCAGGTATTTTTATTAGAACTCTCTGTCCGGGTATTTTTATTAGAACTCTCTGTCTAGGTCTTTCAATTAGAACTCTTTGTCCTGGACTTTCTATTAGAACTCTCTGCCCAGGCCTTTGGGCAGGTGGGTGAGTTGCCCCTGTGTTGAAAACGCACTGGCTACTCCTGGCCCCTGAGACATGCTGACTAGTCCTGGCCCCTGAGACACACTGGCTAGTCCTGGCCCCTGAGACACACTGGCTAGTCCTGGCCCCTGAGACATGCTAACTAGTCCTGGCCCCTGAGACACGCTGGCTACTCCTGGCCCCTGAGACACGCTGACTAGTTCTGGCCCCTGAGGCAAGCTGACTAGTCCTGGCCCCTGAGACAAGCTGACTAGTCCTGGCCCCTGAGACATGCTGACTAGTCCTGGCCCCTGAGACATACGGACTAGTCCTGGCCCCTGAGACATGCTGACTAGTCCTGGCCCCTGAGACACGCTGACTACTCCTTGCCCCCGAGACATGCTGACTAATCCTGCCCCCTGAGACAAGCTGACTAGTCCTGGCCCCTGAGACAAGCTGACTAGTCCTGGCCCCTGAGACACGCTGACTACTCCTGGCCCCTGTGGGCTCTACTTCCTGCGCTTGGTAATGAATGTGTAAAATAATTCTATGCGTATGACAAGGTTTCGGAGATAAACAGCAAAACACTTACTCAGAGGAGAATGTTGCCACTTTCACTTCATTTTCATTCCCTCATTTTCAGTGTTTTAGGTTAACACCTACACTTCAAAGTGTGTGTGTTTTGTGTGTTTGTGTGTGTTACGACAGCTCTCCCTCTAATAACTCTCTCTCTGTAAGGCCACTCTGCCCCTGATGGGAAACTAAACACACGTTGGTCAGGGTCTCACTCCATTTCACTTCTCTTTACCAAACCCTTCCACGTTTCTCTCCTCTGTGAATCCCAAATCACCGCCTCCCCATAGGAGAATCCTTTGAAAAAGCCTTTTTGGTTCCGGGTAGAACCCTTTTGGGTTCCATGTAGAACCCCTATCACAGAGGGTTCTACATGGAACCCAAGAGAGTTCGACCTGGAACCAAAATGGGTTCTACCTGGAACCCGACGCCAGGACAGCGGAGTCATTCACCACCTTCCGGAGACACCTGAAACCCCACCTCTTTAAGGAATACCTAGGATAGGATAAAGTAATCCCTCTCCCCCCCCTTAAAAGATTTAGATGCACTACTGTTCCACTGGATGTCATAAGGTGAATGCACCAATTTGTAAGTCGCTCTGGATAAGAGCGTCTGCTAAATGACTTAAATGTAAATGTAAAAACAAAAAATGGTTCTCCTATAGGGACAGTCGAAGAAACCATTATGGAAACCGTTTTTCTAAGTGTGTACCAAGTCACTCGGAGGGCCATCTGTTGTCACGTGTTACTGACACCATCAACTTCAGGACTCGTGACATGAATGATGCAATTCATGTTCCACTGTTAAATAATAAAACAAGCATGAAATTCAAATGAACAAAACCCCCCTGCAGTTTCACAAAATATAAACCTGAGTAACAATTAATGATGCCGTATTCAGAAATCACTCCACCGTTTCCTGGTTGGTAAAATCCTAATAGTTTGTGATGAAACAAGCAAGTATAGTGTAGAGAATCATAGTACCATCTAAACTCCTGTGAAATATATTTTCCATAACCAAAAATATTGGTTTTCAGCTGTTTGAAGCTAGTGCACAAAACTGAAAGTAAAACACACAAAAATGTAACTAAAGAACAGGAAGCATATAAATAGTAACTAAAGAACAGGAAGCATATAAATAGTAACTAAATAACAGGAAGCATATAAATAGTAACTAAAGAACAGGAAGCATATAAATAGTAACTAAATAACAGGAAGCATATAAATAGTAACTAAAGAACAGGAAGCATATAAATAGTAACTAAAGAACAGGAAGCATATAAATAGTAACTAAAGAACAGGAAGCATATAAATAGCACACATGTAACAGATACACTTCTTCTTAGATTAGCTTTCAATGAGAAAGACATGCCCCCCCTCTCATTCCCTCCATGCCCCCCTCTCACTCACTCCATGTCCCCCCTCACTCCCTCCATGTCCCCCTCTCACTCCCTCCATGTCCCCCTCGCACTCCTCCATGTCCCCCTCTCACTCACTCCATGCCCCCCCTCTCACTCCCTCCATGTCCCCCTCTCACTCCCTCCATGTCCCCCTCTCACTCCCTCCATGTCCCCCTCTCACTCACTCCATGTCCCCCTCGCACTCCCTCATGTCCCCCTCTCACCCCTCCATGTCCCCCTCTCACTCCCTCCATGTCCCCCTCTCACTCCCTCCATGTCCCCCCTCTCACTCCCTCCATGTCCCCCTCTCACTTCCTCCATGTCCCCCTCTCACAACCTCCATGTCTCCCCCTCTCACTCCCTCCATGTCCCCCTCTCACAACCTCCATGTCTCCCCCTATCACTCCCTCCATGTCCCCCCTCTCACAACCTCCATGTCTCCCCCTCTCACTCCCTCCATATCCCCCTCTCACTCCCTCCATGTCCCCCTCTCCCTCCCTCCATGTCCCCCTCTCACTCCCTCCATGTCCCCCCTCTCACTCTCTCCATGTCCCTTCTCTCCTCACTCCCTCCATGTCCCCCTCTCACTCTCTCCATGTCCCTTCACTCCTCACTCCCTCCATGTCCCCCTCTCACTCTCTCCATGTCCCTTCACTCCTCACTCCCTCCATGTCTCCCCTCTCACTCCCTCCATGTCCCCCTTTCACTCCGTCCATGTCCATCCCCTCTCACTCCCTCCATGTCCCCCTCTCACAGCCTCTATGTCCCCCTTTTATTCCCTCCATGTCCCCCTTCACTCCCTCCATGTCCCCCTCTCACTCCCTCCATGTCCCCCTCTCACTCCCTCCATGTCCCCCCTCTCAATCCCTCCATGTCCCCCCTCTCACAACCTCCATGTCTCCCCTCTCACTTCCTCCATGTCCCCCTCTCACAGCCTCCATGTCCCTTCTCTCCTCACTCCCTCCATGTCCCCCCTCTCACTCTCTCCATGTCCCTTCTCTCCTCACTTCCTCCATGTCCCCCTCTCACTCTCTCCATGTCCCTTCACTCCTCACTCCTCACTCCCTCCATGTCTCCCCTCTCACTTCCTCAATTTCCCCTTTCACTCACTCCGTCCATGTCCCCCTCTCACCCCCTCCATGTCCCCCCTCTCACCCCCTCCATGTCCCCCCTCTCACCCCCTCCATGTCTCCCCTCTCACTCCCTCCATGTCCCCCTCTCACCCCCCCTCCATGTCCCCCCTCTCACCCCCTCCATGTCCCCCTCTCACCCCCTCCATGTCCCCCTCTCACTGCCTCCATGTCCCCCTCTCACATGCTTTCTCTTTTACTCTGTTTCTTTCTTTCTCTCTCTCTCCATCCATTCCACCCTTTTGCCTTCTCTTACACTCTGTCTGTCTGTCTGTCTGTCTGTCTGTCTGTCTGTCTGTCTGTCTGTCTGTCTGTCTGTCTGTCTGTCTGTCTGTCTGTCTGTCTGTCTGTCTGTCTGACTGACTGACTGACTGACTGACTGACTGACTGACTGACTGACTGACTGACTGACTGACTGTCTGGCTGGCTGGCTGTATGGTGGTGGTGATTGGTCAGTAGGTTTTGCCAGAATGTTAATGAAATCTGGCTAGGGTAATGGGAATCCGCCCCCTCTCTCAAAAACAGCACTGATGATTTTAACCTGTGGGTGTTTCAGTTGCGTTCGTGTGTACAGTTGAGCTGAACCCTGGCTGCGCTGTCAGTGTTTGTATTTGCTAGTGTGTGTGCGCGTGCGCGTGTGTGTGTGTGTGTGTGTGTGTGTGTGTGTGTGTGTGTGTGTGTGCGTGCGTGCGTGCGTGCGTGCGTGCGTGCGTGCGTGTGTGTGTGTGTGTTACTGTTAGCATTTTCCCCAGGAGTCTGTAAGCGCACATACCCTCCAGCATGTATTTTTGTTTGGCGCCCACATGGGGTTGTCATGGTTACAGGAATGTGTGTGTCGTGTGCCAAGCAGCACGTCTAAAGGGGAGCGATTGATGGGTTGTTTGGCTTGTTGTGTGGTGTTTCTTTTGGGAAAGGCAGAGAGGGGGGCCATAGTGTCCTAAGTGGCCTCTTCGTGAGTTGAGAGAGTTAAACAAACACTCACTCATTCATTTCAGTTCCACATTAAATACTGGCGTTGTCTAATAACAGTCAAGATATTGCAATGCAATAACGGTCAAGAGATGTAATAACAGTCAAGAATGAAACCGCCATCCTTCTGCATGTACTCCAGAGCCGTACTGACTAGTCTCTCTGTCCACAGCCACACCTCATACTACTGACTGTACTGATCATCTCAAACTCAGAACTCTGTCTATCACCTCCCTCAGAGGGACCAGGAAGTGGGAGCTCCAGTACAGCGGTGTTCATACTATGCATGATCTGTTTCTGTCTACTGACACGTAGCCCTTAACTCTCTTTCCTACAGCACATGAAGTAGACAAAAGACAGGTTATAGGAGGGATGGAGAGAATGACAGGTGACATTTGTAAGTGTGAAAAGAGGAAGATACATACAGACAGATAGAGAGAGAAAAGGAGAGAAATTAAAATAAAAAATCGAATCTAATTTATTTATAAAGCCCTTCTTACATCAGCTGATATCTCAAAGTGCTGTACAGAACCCCAGCCTAAAACCCCAAACAGCAAGCAATGCAGGTGTAGAAACACGGTGGCTAGGAAAAACTCCCTAGAAAGGCCAGAACCTAGGAAGAAACCTAGAGAGGAACCAGGCTATGTGGGGTGGCCAGTCCTCTTCTGGCTGTCCTGGGTGGAGATTATAACAGAACATGGCCAAGATGTTCAAATGTTCATAGATGACCAGCAGGGTCAGATAATAATAATCACAGTGGTTGTCGATGGTGCAACAGGTCAGCACCTCAGGAGTAAATGTCAGTGTAAAGGAGAAAGAGAGTGATTGGTTAGAGTTGGGAGAGTGTAGTGATGGGTTAGGGTTGAGAGGAGAGTGTAGTGATGGGTTAGGGTTGAGAGTGTAGAGTGATGGTTGAGGGGAGAGTGTAGAGTGATGGTTAAGAGGAGAGTGTAGAGTGATGGTTAAGAGGAGAGTGTAGAGTGATGGTTGAGGGGAGAGTGTAGAGTGATGGATTAGGGTTGAGAGGAGAGTGTAGAGTGATGGTTTAGGGTAAGGGTTGAGGGGGAGTGTAGAGTGATGGGTTAGGGTTGAGGGGAGAGTGTAGAGTGATGGGTTAGGGTTGAGGGGAAAGTGTAGAGTGATGGGTTAGGGTAAGGTTTGTGTGGGAGTGTAGAGTGATGGGTTAGGGTTGAGGGGAGAGTGTGGTTAGGGTTGAGAGTGATGGTTGAGGGAGAGTGTAGAGTGATGGGTTAGGGTTGAGGGGAGAGTGTAGAGTGATGGTTGAGGGGTGAGGGAGAGTGTAGAGTGATGGGTTAGGGTTGAGAGGAGAGTAGTGATGGTTGAGGGGAGAGTGTAGAGTGATGGGTTAGGGTTGAGAGGAGAGTTTAGTGATGGTTGAGGGGAGAGTGTAGAGTGATGGTTGAGGGGAGAGTGTAGAGTGATGGTTGAGGAGAGTGTAGAGTGATGGTTGAGGGGAGAGTGTAGAGTGATGGTTGAGAGGAGAGTGTAGAGAGATGGGTTAGGGTTGAGAGGAGAGTAGTGATGGTTGAGGGGGGTAGTGTAGAGTGATGGGTTAGGGTTGAGAGGAGAGTTTAGTGATGGTTGAGGGTTGAGAGTGTAGAGTGATGGTTGAGGGAGAGTGTAGAGTGATGGGTTGAGGGGAGAGTTGAGGGAGAGTGTAGAGTGATGGTTGAGGGAGAGTGTGATGAGTGATGGTTGAGAGGAGAGTGTAGAGAGATGGGTTAGGGTTGAGAGAGAGAGTAGAGTGATGATGGGTTAGGGTTGAGAGGAGAGTGTAGTGATGGGTTAGGGTTGAGAGGAGAGGAGAGAGTGTAGAGTGATGGGTTAGGGTTGAGGGGAGAGGAGAGTGTAGAGTGATGGGTTAGGGTTGAGAGGAGAGTAGAGTGATGGGTTAGGGTTGAGAGGAGAGGAGAGAGGGGAAAGTGTAGAGTGATGGGTTAGGGTAAGAGGGTTGAGGGGGGATAGTAGAGTGATGGGTTAGGGTTGAGGGGAGAGTGTAGAGTGATGGTTGAGGGGAGAGTGTAGAGTGATGGGTTAGGGTTGAGGGGAGAGTGTAGAGTGATGGTTGAGGGGAGAGTGTAGAGTGATGGTTGAGGGAGAGTGTAGAGTGATGGGTTAGGGTTGAGGGGAGAGTGTAGAGTGATGGGTTAGGGTTGAGAGGGAGAGTAGAGTGATGGGTTAGGGTTGAGAGGAGAGTGTAGAGTGATGGGTTAGGGTTGAGAGGAGAGTGTAGAGAGTGATGGGTTAGGGTTGAGAGGAGAGGATTGGTTAGGGTTGAGTGTAGAGTGATGGGTTAGGGTAAGGGGGGAGTTGAGGGGAGAGTGTAGAGTGATGGGTTAGGGGAAGGGTGATGAGGGAGAGGGAGAGTAGAGTGATGGGTTAGGGTTGAGGGTTGAGGGGAGAGTGTGAGTGATGGGTTAGGGTTGAGGGGAGAGTGTAGAGTGATGGGTTAGGGTTGAGAGGAGAGTGTAGAGTGATGGGTTAGGGTTGAGGGGAGAGTGTAGAGTGATGGGTTAGGGTTTGAGGTTGGGGGAGAGTGTAGAGTGATGGGTTAGGGTTGAGGGTGTAGAGTGTTAGAGTTGATGGGTTAGGGATTTGAGGGAGAGTGTAGAGTGATGGGTTAGGGTTGAGGGAGTAGAGTGATGGAGTTGGGTTAGGGTTAGGGTTGAGGGAGAGAGAGTGATGGTTAGAGTGATGGGTTAGGGTAAGGGTTGAGGGAGAGTAGAGTGATGGGTTAGGGTTGAGGGGAGAGTGTAGAGTGATGGGTTAGGGTTGAGGGGAGAGTGTAGAGTGATGGGTTAGGGTTGAGAGGAGAGTGTAGAGTGATGGGTTAGGGTAAGGGTTGAGGATGGAGGGTTGAGGGGAGAGTGTAGAGTGATGGGTTGAGGGAAAATTGTAAAGTGATGGGTCAGGGTAAGGTTGAGGGAGTGGGTTAGGATGGTTGAGGGGAGAGTGTAGAGTGATGGGTTAGGGTTGAGGGAGGAGTGAGAGAGATGGTTGGGTTGAGGGGAGAGTGAGGGTTGGGTTAGGGTTGAGAGGAGAGTTAGTTGAGAGTGATGATGGTTAGGGTTGAGAGGAGAGAGAGGGTTGAGGGGAGAGGAGAGTGAGAGTGATGGGTTAGGGTTGAGGGGGAGTGTAGAGTGATGGGTTAGGGTTGAGGGGAGAGTTGAGGTTAGTTGAGAGTGATGGGGTTAGGGTTGAGGAGGAGAGTGTAGAGTGATGGGTTGAGGGTTAGAGTGATGGGTTAGGGAGAGTGTAGAAGGGTTGAGGGTTTGAGAGGAGAGGGGAGAGTGTAGAGTGATGGGTTAGGGTTGAGGGGAGAGTGTAGAGGATGGGTTAGGGTTGAGAGGTAGTGATGGGTTAGGGTTGAGTGAGTGATGGGTTAGGGTTGAGAGGAGAGGGTTAGAGGGAGAGTGTAGAGTGATGGGTTAGGGTAAGGGTTGATGGGGGAGAGTGTAGAGGATGGTTAGGGTTGAGGGAGAGTGTGTAGAGTGATGGTTGAGTAAGGGTTGAGGTTGGTTAGGGTTGAGGGAAAGATGATGGTTGAGGGGAGAGTGTAGATGATGGTTAGGGTTGAAGGAGTGATGAGGGTTGAGGGGGGAGTGTAGAGTGATGGTTGAGGGTTGAGAGTGAGTGATGGGTTAGGGTTGAGGGGAGAGTGTAGAGTGATGGTTGAGGGAGAGTGTAGAGTGATGGGTTAGGGGTTGAGAGTGAGGGTTAGGTAGAGTGAGAGATGGGTTAGGGTTGAGAGGAGAGTGTAGTGATGGGTTAGGGTTGAGAGGAGAGGAGAGTGGGTTAGGGTTGAGAGTGATGGGTTGGGAGTGTAGAGGATTGAGGGGAGGGTTGAGTGATAGAGTGATGGGTTAGGGTTGAGAGGAGAGTGAGTAGAGTGATGGGTTAGGGTTGAGGGAGAGGAGAGTGTAGAGTGATGGGTTAGGGTAAGGGTTGAGGGGGAGTGTAGAGTGATGGGTTAGGGTTGAGGGGAGAGTGTAGAGTGATGGTTAGGGTTGAGGGAGAGTGTAGAGTGATGGGTTAGGGTTGAAGGAGAGGGAGAGTGTAGAGTGATGGTTGAGGGAGTAGAGTAGGGGTTGAGGGGAGAGTGTAGAGGAGGGGGTTGAGAGGGGAGTGTGTGTGGGTTAGAGGGGAGATGTAGAGTTTAGGGTTGAGGGAGAGTGTAGAGTGATGGGTTAGGGTTGAGGGGGAGAGTAGAGTGATGGGTTAGGGTTGAGAGGAGAGTGTAGAGTGATGGGGTTAGGGTTGAGAGGAGAGTGAGGGTTGAGGATGGGTTAGGGTTGAGGGAGAGGAGAGTGTATTGAGGGGGAGGGTTGAGAGTAAGTGATGGGTTAGGGTAAGGGTTGAGGGGAGGAGAGTGTAGAGTGATGGGTTAGGGTAATGGGTTAGGTTGAGGGGAGAGTGTAGTGATGGGTTAGGGTTGAGGGGAGAGTGATGGGTTAGAGTGATGGGTTAGGGTTGAGAGGAGAGTAGAGTGAGGGTTAGGGTTGAGAGAGAGAGGAGAGGTAGAGTGATGGGTTAGGGTTGAAGGTTGAGGGGAGAGTGTAGAGTGATGGGTTAGGGTTGAGGGGAGAGTGTAGAGTGATGGGTTAGGGTTGAGGGAAATTGTAAAGTGATGGGTCAGGGTAAGGTTTGAGGGAGGAGTGTAGAGTGATGGTTGAGGGGAGAGTGTAGAGTAATGGGTTAGGGTTGAGGGGAGAGTGTAGAGTGATGGTTGAGGGGAGAGTGTAGAGAGATGGGTTAGGGTTGAGAGAGAGAGTAGAGAGGTTAGGGTTGATGATGGGGTTAGGGTTGAGAGGAGAGTGTAGAGTGATGGGTTAGGGTTGAGAGGAGAGTGTAGAGTGATGGGTTAGGGTTGAGGGGAGAGTGATGGGTTAGGGTTGAGGGTTGAGAGTGTAGAGTGATGGGTTAGGGTTGAGGGGAGAGGAGTGAGAGGGTTGAGGGGAGAGTGTAGAGTGATGGGTTAGGGTTGAGAGGAGAGAGTGTAGAGTGATGGGTTAGGGTGGGTTAGGGTAGGGGGGAGTAGTAGAGTGATGGGTTAGGGTTGAGGGGAGAGTGTAGAGTGATGGGTTAGGGGAGAGTGTAGAGGGTTGATGGGTTAGGGTTGAGGGGAGAGTGTAGAGTGATGAGGGGAGGTTAGGGGAGAGTTGAGTGATGGGTTAGGTTGAGAGAGTAGAGTGATGGGTTAGGGTTGAGAGGAGAGTGAGTGATGATGGTTAGGGTTGAGAGGAGAGTGTAGAGTGATGGGTTAGGGTTGAGAGAGAGAGTGATAGAGTGATGGGTTAGGTAAGGATGGGTTGAGGGGAGAGTGTAGAGTGATGGGTCAGGTAGAGTGATGGGTTAGGGTTGAGAGGGAGAGTTAGTAGAGTGATGGGTTAGGGTTGAGGGGGGAGTGTAGAGTGATGGGTTAGGGGTTGAGGGGAGAGTGTAGAGTGATGGTTGGGGAGAGGTGGAGAGTGGGTAGAGTTGATGGGTTAGGGTTGAGGGAGAGAGTGTAGAGTGATGGGTTAGGGTTGAGGGGAGAGAGTGATGGGTTAGGGTTGATGAGGATGGTTAGGGTTGAGAGTGATGGGTTAGGGTATGTTGAGGGGGAGTAGAGTTGAGGGGAGAGTAGAGTGATGGGTTAGGGTTGAGAGAGAGAGTGATGGTTAGAGTGATGGGTTAGGGTAAGGAGTTGAGAGAGGGTTAGAGGGAGAGTGTAGAGTGATTAGGTTAGGTGTAAGGGGTTAGGGGTTGAGAGAGTGTAGAGTGATTGGGTTAGGGTTGAGGGTTGGGGAGGAGAGTGATGGGTTAGGGTTGAGGGGAGAGTGTAGAGTGATGGGTTAGGTTTGAGGGGAGAGGATGGGTGGGGTTGAGAGGTTGAGAGAGTGTAGAGTGATGGGTTAGGTTGAGGGTTGAGGGGGAGTGTAGAGTGATGGGTTAGGGTTGAGGGAGAGTGTAGAGTGATGGGTTAGGGGTTGAGGGGAGTTAGAGGATGGGTTAGGGTTGAGAGGAGAGTGTAGAGTGATGGGTTAGGGAGAGTGTAGAGTGATGGGTTAGGGTGAGGGTTGAGGGGAGAGTGTAGAGTGTGATGGGTTAGGGTTGAGGGGAGAGTTAGAGTGATGGGTTGATGGTTGAGGGGAGAGTGTAGAGTGATGGGTTAGGTTGAGGGAGAGTGTAGAGTGATGGGTTAGGGTTGAGGGAGAGTGTAGAGTGTAGATGGGTTAGGGTTGGAGGGTTGAGAGAGTGTAGAGTGATGGGTTAGGGTTGAGGGTGATGGGTCAGAGTGTAGAGTGATGGGTTAGGGTAGGGTTGAGGGGAGAGTGTAGAGGATGGGTTAGGGTTGAGGGGGAGAGTGTGGAGTGATGGAGTTAGGGTTGAGGGGGGAGAGTGTAGAGTGATGGGTTAGGGTTGAGGGGAGAGTGTAGAGGAGGTTAGGGTTGAGAGGAGAGTGATGGGTTAGGTTGAGAGTTAGAGAGGGAGAGTGTAAGAGGATGGGTTAGGGTAAGGGTTGAGGGGGAGTGTAGAGTGATGGGTTAGGTTGAGGGGAGAGTGTAGAGTGATGGGTTAGGGTTGAGGGGTTGAGGGAGAGTGTAGAGATGATGGGTTGAAGGGGTTGAGGGGTTGAGGAGTGTAGAGTAATGGGTTAGGGGTAAGGGTTGAGGGGAGTGTAGTGATAGGTGATGGGTTAGGGGAGAGTAAGGATGTTGAGGGGAGAGTGTAGAGTGATGGGTTAGGGTTGAGGGGAGAGTGATAGGGTGATGGGTTAGGGTTGAGGGTTGAGGGAGAGTAGAGTGATGGGTTAGGGTTGAGGGGAGAGTGATGTGGGTAAGGTTGAGAGTGAGTGGGTTAGGGTTAGAGGGGGGTTGAGGGGAGAGTGTAGAGAGATGGGTTAGGGTTGAGAGTGAGAGTTAGGGTTGAGAGGAGAGTGATGGGTTAGGGGGGTTGAGGGGAAGTGTAGAGTGATGGGTTAGGGTTGAAGGTTGATGGGTTAGGGTTGAGAGGTAGAGTGATGGGTTAGGGTAAGGGTTGAGGGGAGTGTAGAGTGATGGGTTAGGGGTTGAGGGGAGAGTGTAGAGGATGGGTTGAGGGGAGAGTTGAGGGAGTGTATGATGGGTTAGGGTTGAGAGGGATGAGAGGGAGAGTGTAGAGTGATGGGGGTTAGGTAGAGGATGGGTTAGGTGAGAGGGAGGAGAGTAGAGTGATGGGTTAGGGTTGAGGGGGAGTGTAGAGTGATGGGTTAGGGTTGAGGGGGAGGAGATGTTAGGGTTGAGGGGAGAGTGATGGGTTAGGGGAGAGGGGAGAGTGTAGAGGAGTGATGGGTATGGGTTAGGGTTGAGGGGAGAGTGTAGAGTGATGGGTTAGGGTTGAGAGGAGGTTGAGGGGAGAGTGTAGAGTGATGGGTTAGGGGGGGTGAGGGGAGAGTGTAGAGTGATGGGTTAGGGTTGAGGGGAGAGTGTAGAGTGATGGGTTAGGGTTGAGAGGAGAGTAGAGTGATGGGTTAGGGTTGAGAGGAGAGGAGAGTGTAGAGTGATGGGTTAGGGTGTAAGTGATGGGTTGAGGGGGAGTGTAGAGTGATGGGTTAGGGTTGAGGGGAGAGTGATGGGTTAGAGTGATGGGTTAGGTTGAGGGTTGAGGGGGTTAGGGTTGAGAGATTGTAGAGTGATGGGTTAGGGTAAGGTTTGAGGGAGGAGTGTAGAGTGATGGTTGAGGGGAGAGTGTAGAGTAATGGGTTAGGGTTGAGGGGAGAGTGTAGAGGGGGTTAGGGTTGAGGAGGGGATAGTAGAGGATGGGTTAGGGTTGAGAGGAGAGTAGAGTGATGAGGGTTGGGTTAGGGGTTGAGAGGTGTAGAGTGATAGTTAGATGGGTTTAGGGTTGAGAGGAGAGAGAGTGTAGAGTGATGGGTTAGGGTTGAGTGAGGGTAAGAGGATGGGTTAGAGGGGGAGAGAGGTTGGGGTTGAGGGAGAGTGATGGGTTAGGGTTGAGGGTTGAGAGGAGAGTGTAGAGTGATGGGTTAGGGTTGAGAGGAGGGAAGAAGAGTGATGGGTTAGGGTAAGGGTTGAGGGGGATAGTAGAGTGATGGGTTAGGGTTGAGGGGAGAGGTAGAGTGATGGTTGAGGGTTGAGGGAGAGTGTAGAGTGATGGGTTAGGGTTGAGGGGAGAGTGTAGAGTGATGGGTTAGGGTTGAGAGGAGAGTAGAGTGATGGGTTAGGGTTGAGAGGAGAGTGTAGTGATTAGGGTTAGGGTTGAGGGGGAGAGTGTAGAGTGATGGGGGTTAGGAGAGTTGAGGGGAGAGTTGAGAGAGTGGGTAAGGGTTGAGGGAGAGTGATGGGTTAGGTGATTGAGGTTAGAGAGAGTGTAGAGTGATGGGTTAGGAGGAGAGTGTGAGTGATGGGTTAGGTTGAGGGAGAGTAGGGTAGAGTGATGGGTTAGGGGTTGGGGGAGAGTGTTGAGAGGGTAGAGGGTTGAGGGGAGAGTGTAGTGATGGGTTAGGGTTGAGAGGAGAGGAGAGTGTAGAGTGATGGGGTGGGTTGAGGGCGGAGAGAGGGTTAGGGTAAGGGTTGAGGGAGAGTGTGAGGGAGGAGGGGGGATGAGGGGTTAGAGTGATGGGTTAGGGTTGAGGGAAATTGTAAAGTGATGGGTCAGGGTAAGGTTTGAGGGAGGAGTGTAGAGTGATGGTTGAGGGGAGAGTGTAGAGTAATGGGTTAGGGGTTGAGGGGAGAGTGTAGAGTGATGGGTGATGGTTGAGGGGAGAGAGAGTGTAGAGAGTAGAGAGATGGGTTAGGGTTGAGAGGAGAGAGTGTAGAGTGAAGGGTGGGGATTAGGGTTTAGGGTTGAGAGGAGAGTGTTAGGGTTGATGGGTTAGGGTTGAGAGGAGGAGAGTGTAGAGTGAGGGTAAGGGTTGAGGTTAGGGGTTGAGGGGAGAGAGTAGAGTGAGTGAGGGTTAGGGTTGAGGGGAGAGTGTAGAGTGATGGGTTAGGGTTGAGAGGAGAGTGAGAGTTGAGGGGAGAGTGGAGTGATGGGTTAGGGTTGAGGGAGGAGTGATGGGTCAGGAGAGTGTAGAGTTGGGTTAGGGGGGTTGAGGGGGATAGTTGAGGGTTGAGAGTGATGATGGTTAGGGTTGAGAGGAGAGTAGAGGGGAGAGGTAGAGTGATGGGTTGAGGGGAGAGTGTAGAGTGATGGGTTAGGGTTGAGGGTGATGAGGGGAGAGTGTAGAGTGATGGGTTAGGAGGGGGTTAGGGGGGTTGGGTTGAGGGAGAGAGTTGAGAGGTGTAAGAGAGTAGAGTGATGGGTTAGGGGAGAGGTTGAGAGGGGAGAGTGTAGTGATGGGTTAGGGGTTGAGAGGAGAGTGTAGAGTGATGGGTTAGGGTTGAGAGGAGAGGAGAGTGTATAGTGATGTGTTAGGGTAAGGGTTGAGGGGGAGTGTAGAGTGATGGGTTAGGGTAAGGGTTGAGGGGAGAGTGTAGAGTGATGGGTTAGGGTAAGGGTTGAGGGAGAGAGTGTAGAGAGTGTGGAGTGATGATGGGTTAGGGTTGAGGGGAGAGTGTAGAGTGATGGGTTAGGGTTGAGAGGAGAGTAGAGTGATGGGTTAGGGTTGAGAGGAGAGGAGAGTGATAGAGTGATGGGTTAGGTAAGGGTTGAGGGGGAGTGTAGAGTGATGGGTTAGGGTTGAGGGGAGAGTGTAGAGTGATGGGTTAGGGTTGAGGGGAGAGTGTAGAGTGATGGGTAAGGGTTGAGGGCGGAGTGTAGAGTAATGGGTTAGGGTAAGGGTTGAGGGGAGAGTGTAGAGTGATGGGTTAGGGTAAGGGTTGAGGGGAGAGTGTAGAGTGATGGGTTAGGGTTGAGGGGAGAGTGTAGAGTGATGGGTTAGGGTTGAGAGGAGAGTAGAGTGATGGGTTAGGGTTGAGAGGAGAGGAGAGTGTAGAGTGATGGGTTAGGGTAAGGGTTGAGGGGGGAGTGTAGAGTGATGGGTTAGGGTTGAGGGGAGAGTGTAGAGTGATGGGTTAGGGTTGAGGGAAATTGTAAAGTGATGGGTCAGGGTAAGGTTTGAGGGAGGAGTGTAGAGTGATGGTTGAGGGGAGAGTGTAGAGTAATGGGTTAGGGTTGAGGGGAGAGTGTAGAGTGATGGTTGAGGGGAGAGTGTAGAGAGATGGGTTAGGGTTGAGAGGAGAGTAGAGTGATGATGGGTTAGGGTTGAGAGGAGAGTGTAGTGATGGGTTAGGGTTGAGAGGAGAGGAGAGTGTAGAGTGATGGGTTAGGGTTGAGGGGAGAGTGTAGAGTGATGGGTTAGGGTTGAGGGAGAGTGTAGAGTGATGGGTTAGGGTTGAGAGGAGAGTAGAGTGATGGGTTAGGGTTGAGAGGAGAGGAGAGTGTAGAGTGATGGGTTAGGGTAAGGGTTGAGGGGGGATAGTAGAGTGATTGGTTAGGGTTGAGGGGAGAGTGTAGAGTGATGGTTGAAGGGAGAGTGTAGAGTGATGGGTTAGGGTTGAGGGGAGAGTGTAGAGTGATGGTTACATTTAACATTTAAACATTTACATTTAAGTCATTTAGCAGACGCTCTTATCCAGTGCGACTTACAAATTGGTGCGTTCACCTTAAGACATCCAGTGGAACAGCCACTTTACAATAGTGCATCTAGGTCTTTTAAGGGGGAGAAGGATTACTTTATCCTATCCTAGGTATTCCTTAAAGAGGTGGGGTTTCAGGTGTCTCCGGAAGGTGGTGATTGACTCCGCTGTCCTGGCGTTGTGAGGGAGTTTGTTCCACCATTGGGGGGCCAGAGCAGCGAACAGTTTTGACTGGGCTGAGCGGGAACTGTACTTCCTCAGTGGTAGGGAGGCGAGCAGGCCAGAGGTGGATGAACGCAGTGCCCTTGTTTGGGTGTAGGGCCTGATCAGAGCCTGGAGGTACTGAGGTGCCGTTCCCCTCACAGCTCCGTAGGCAAGCACCATGGTCTTGTAGCGGATGCGAGCTTCAACTGGAAGCCAGTGGAGAGAGCGGAGGAGCGGGGTGACGTGAGAGAACTTGGGAAGGTTGAACACCAGACGGGCTGCGGCGTTCTGGATGAGTTGTAGGGGTTTAATGGCACAGGCAGGGAGCCCAGCCAACAGCGAGTTGCAGTAATCCAGACGGGAGATGACAAGTGCCTGGATTAGGACCTGCGCCGCTTCCTGTGTGAGGCAGGGTCGTACTCTGCGGATGTTGTAGAGCATGAACCTACAGGAACGGGCCACCGCCTTGATGTTATTTGAGAACGACAGGGTGTTGTCCAGGATCACGCCAAGGTTCTTAGCGCTCTGGGACGAGGACACAATGGAGTTGTCAACCGTGATGGCGAGATCATGGAACGGGCAGTCCTTCCCGGGAGGAAGAGCAGCTCCGTCTTGCCGAGGTTCAGCTTGAGGTGATGATCCGTCATCCACACTGATATGTCTGCCAGACATGCAGAGATGCGATTCGCCACCTGGTCGTCAGAAGGGGGAAAGGAGAAGATTAATTGTGTGTCGTCTGCATAGCAATGATAGGAGAGACCATGTGAGGTTATGACAGAGCCAAGTGACTTGGTGTATAGCGAGAATAGGAGAGGGCCTAGAACAGAGCCCTGGGGACACCAGTGGTGAGAGCACGTGGTGAGGAGACGGATTCTCGCCACGCCACCTGGTAGGAGCGACCTGTGAAGTAGGACGCAATCCAAGCGTGGGCCGCGCCGGAGATGCCCAACTCGGAGAGGGTGGAGAGGAGGATCTGATGGTTCACAGTATCGAAGGCAGCCGATAGGTCTAGAAGGATGAGAGCAGAGGAGAGAGAGTTAGCTTTAGCAGTGCGGAGCGCCTCCGTGATACAGAGAAGAGCAGTCTCAGTTGAATGACTAGTCTTGAAACCTGACTGATTTGGATCAAGAAGGTCATTCTGAGAGAGATAGCGGGAGAGCTGGCCAAGGACGGCACGTTCAAGAGTTTTGGAGAGAAAAGAAAGAAGGGATACTGGTCTGTAGTTGTTGACATCGGAGGGATCGAGTGTAGGTTTTTTCAGAAGGGGTGCAACTCTCGCTCTCTTGAAGACAGGAGGGACGTAGCCAGCGGTCAGGGATGAGTTGATGAGCGAGGTGAGGTAAGGGAGAAGGTCACCGGAGATGGTCTGGAGAAGAGAGGAGGGGATAGGGTCAAGCGGGCAGGTTGTTGGGCGGCGGCCGTCACAAGACGCGAGATGTCATCTGGAGAGAGAGGGGAGAAAGAGGTCAGAGCACAGGGTAGGGCAGTGTGAGCAGAACCAGCGGTGTCATTTGACTTAGCAAACGAGGATCGGATGTCGTCGACCTTCTTTTCAAAATGGTTGACGAAGTCATCTGCAGAGAGGGAGGAGGGGGAGGGGAGGAGGATTCAAGAGGGAGGAGAAGGTGGCAAAGAGCTTCCTAGGGTTAGAGGCAGATGCTTGGAATTTAGAGTGGTAGAAAGTGGCTTTAGCAGCAGAGACAGAGGAGGAAAATGTAGAGAGGAGGGAGTGAAAGGATGCCAGGTCCGCAGGGAGGCGAGTTTTCCTCCATTTCCGCCGGCTGCCCGGAGCCCTGTTCTGTGAGCTCGCAATGAGTCGTCGAGCCACGGAGCGGGAGGGGAGGACCGAGCCGGCCTGGAGGATAGGGGACATAGAGAGTCAAAGGATATAGAAAGGGAGGAGAGGAGGGTTGAGGAGGCAGAATCAGGAGATAGGTTGGAGAAGGTTTGAGCAGAGGGAAGAGATGATAGGATGGAAGAGGAGAGAGTAGCGGGGAGAGAGAGCGAAGGTTGGGACGGCGCGATACCATCCGAGTAGGGGCAGTGTGGGAAGTGTTGGATGAGAGCGAGAGGGAAAAGGATACAAGGTAGTGGTCGGAGACTTGGAGGGGAGTTGCAATGAGGTTAGTGGAGGAACAGCATCTAGTGAAGATGAGGTCGAGCGTATTGCCTGCCTTGTGAGTAGGGGGGGAAGGTGAGAGGGTGAGGTCAAAAGAGGAGAGAAGTGGAAAGAAGGAGGCAGAGAGGAATGAGTCAAAGGTAGACGTGGGGAGGTTAAAGTCGCCCAGAACTGTGAGAGGTGAGCCGTCCTCAGGAAAGGAGCTTATCAAGGCATCAAGCTCATTGATGAACTCTCCGAGGGAACCTGGAGGGCGATAAATGATAAGGATGTTAAGCTTGAAAGGGCTGGTAACTGTGACAGCATGGAATTCAAAGGAGGCGATAGACAGATGGGTAAGGGGAGAAAGAGAGAATGACCACTTGGGAGAGATGAGGATCCCGGTGCCACCACCCCGCTGACCAGAAGCTCTCGGGTGTGCGAGAGCACGTGGGCGGACGAAGAGAGAGCAGTAGGAGTAGCGGTGTTGTCTGTGGTGCTCCATGTTTCCGTCAGAGCCAAGAAGTCGAGGACTGGAGGGAGGCATAGGCTGAGATGAACTCTGCCTTGTTGGCCGCAGATCGGCAGTTCCAGAGGCTACCGGAGACCTGGAACTCCACGTGGGTCGTGCGCGCTGGGACCACCAGATTAGGTGGCCGCGCCATGCGGTGTGGAGCGTTTGTATGGTCTGTGCAGAGAGGAGAGAACAGGGATAGACAGACACATAGTTGACAGGCTAGAGAAGAGGCTACGCTAATGCAGAGGAGATTGGAATGACAAGTGGACTCTACGTCTCGAATGTTCAGAAAGTTAAGCTTACGTAGCAAGAATCTAATTGACTAAAATGATTAAAATGATACAGTACTGCTGGGGTAGGCTAGCTGCGTTGTTGACACTACCCTAATCAAGTCGTACCGTTGAGTGTGAAGTTTCTACAATGCTGCTTTTCGGGAGCTAGCTGGCTAGCTAGCAGTGTTGGTTACGTTACGTTGCGTTAGGAGAACGACAATAGCTGGCTAGCTAACCTAGAAAATCGCTCTAGACTACACAATTATCTTTGAAACAAAGACGGCTATGTAGCTAGCTATGTAGCTAGCTACGATCAAACAAATCACACCGTTGGGACTGTAATGAAATGAAATGGAAATGTGATACTACCTGTGGAGCGAAGCGGAATGCGAAAGTTCTATTCAGTAGACGTTGGCTGGCTGTTGGCTAGCTAGGAGTGTCTCCTACGTTAAGGACGACAAAATAGCTGGCTAGCTAACCTCGGTGAATTAAGATAATCACTCTAAGACTACACACTCTAAACTACACAATTATCTTGGATACGAAGACAGCAAAGACAACTATGTAGCTAGCTAATACTACACTAATCAAGTCGTTCAGGTGAGTGTGATAGTTACTACAGTGCTACGGTAGCCGGTGAACGTATGCTAGCTGGCTAGCTGCTAGGCAGATAGGAGGACGACGAAATACGATAATAACGCAATTATCACTCTAAGACTCCACACTCTAAACTACACAATTATCTTTTTGAGGGGTTGAGGGGAGAGTGTAGAGTGATGGTTGAGGGGAGAGTGTAGAGTGATGGGTTAGGGTTGAGGGGAGAGTGTAGAGTGATGGGTTAGGGTTGAGAGGAGAGTAGAGTGATGGGTTAGGGTTGAGAGGAGAGTGTAGTGATGGGTTAGGGTTGAGAGGAGAGTGTAGAGCGATGGGTTAGGGTTGAGAGGAGAGGAGAGTGTAGAGTGATGGGTTAGGGTAAGGGTTGAGGGGGGAGTGTAGAGTGATGGGTTAGGGTAAGGGTTGAGGGGAGAGTGTAGAGTGATGGGTTAGGGTAAGGGTTGAGGGGAGAGTGTGGAGTGATGGGTTAGGGTTGAGGGGAGAGTGTAGAGTGATGGGTTAGGGTTGAGAGGAGAGTAGAGTGATGGGTTAGGGTTGAGAGGAGAGGAGAGTGTAGAGTGATGGGTTAGGGTAAGGGTTGAGGGGGGAGTGTAGAGTGATGGGTTAGGGTTGAGGGGAGAGTGTAGAGTGATGGGTTAGGGTTGAGGGGAGAGTGTAGAGTGATGGGTAAGGGTTGAGGGCGGAGTGTAGAGTGATGGGTTAGGGTAAGGGTTGAGGGGAGAGTGTAGAGTGATGGGTTAGGGTTAGGGTTGAGGGAGAGTGTAGAGTGATGGGTTAGGGTTGAGAGGAGAGTAGAGTGATGGGTTAGGGTTGAGAGGAGAGGAGAGGAGAGTGTAGAGTGATGGGTTAGGGTAAGGGTTGAGGGGGAGTGTAGAGTGATGGGTTAGGGTTGAGGGGAGAGTGTAGAGTGATGGGTTAGGGTTGAGGGGAAATTGTAAAGTGATGGGTCAGGGTAAGGTTTGAGGGGGGAGTGTAGAGTGATGGTTGAGGGGAGAGTGTAGAGTAATGGGTTAGGGTTGAGGGAGAGAGTGTAGAGTGATGGTTGAGGGAGAGTGTAGAGAGATGGGTTAGGGTTGAGAGGAGAGTAGTGTGATGATGGGTTAGGGTTGAGAGGAGATTGTAGTGATGGGTTAGGGTTGAGAGGAGAGGAGAGGAGAGTGTAGAGGATGGGTTAGGGGTTGAGGGGAGAGTGTAGAG
Source organism: Oncorhynchus nerka (assembly GCF_034236695.1). Taxonomy (NCBI): domain Eukaryota; kingdom Metazoa; phylum Chordata; class Actinopteri; order Salmoniformes; family Salmonidae; genus Oncorhynchus; species Oncorhynchus nerka. The sequence continues at coordinate 82,816,429 of NC_088399.1, read as the reverse complement.
TGATGGGTTAGGGGTTGAGGGGAGAGTGTAGAGTGATGGGTTAGGGTTGAGGGGAGAGTGTAGAGTGATGGGTTAGGGTTGAGAGGAGAGTAGAGTGATGGGTTAGGGTTGAGAGGAGAGTGTAGTGATGGGTTAGGGTTGAGAGGAGTGTGTAGAGCGATGGGTTAGGGTTGAGAGGAGAGAGAGTGTAGAGTGATGGGTTAGGGTAAGGGTTGAGGGGGAGTGTAGAGTGATGGGTTAGGGTAAGGGTTGAGGGAGAGTGTAGAGTGATGGGTTAGGGTAAGGGTTGAGGGAGAGTGTGGAGTGATGGGTTAGGGTTGAGGGGAGAGTGTAGAGTGATGGGTTAGGGTTGAGAGGAGAGTAGAGTGATGGGTTAGGGTTGAGAGGAGAGAGAGTGTAGAATGATGGGTTAGGGTAAGGGTTGAGGGGGAGTGTAGAGTGATGGGTTAGGGTTGAGGGGAGAGTGTAGAGTGATGGGTTAGGGTTGAGGGGAGAGTGTAGAGTGATGGGTAAGGGTTGAGGGCGGAGTGTAGAGTAATGGGTTAGGGTAAGGGTTGAGGGGAGAGTGTAGAGTGATGGGTTAGGGTAAGGGTTGAGGGGAGAGTGTAGAGTGATGGGTTAGGGTTGAGGGGAGAGTGTAGAGTGATGGGTTAGGGTTGAGAGGAGAGTAGAGTGATGGGTTAGGGTTGAGAGGAGAGGAGAGTGTAGAGTGATGGGTTAGGGTAAGGGTTGAGGGGGAGTGTAGAGTGATGGGTTAGGGTTGAGGGAGAGTGTAGAGTGATGGGTTAGGGTTGAGGGTAGAGTGTAGAGAGATGGGTTAGGGTTGAGAGGAGAGTAGAGTGATGATGGGTTAGGGTTGAGAGGAGATTGTAGTGATGGGTTAGGGTTGAGAGGAGAGGAGAGTGTAGAGTGATGGGTTAGGGTTGAGGGGAGAGTGTAGAGTGATGGGTTAGGGTTGAGGGGAGAGTGTAGAGTGATGGGTTAGGGTTGAGGGGAGAGTGTAGAGTGATGGGTTAGGGTTGAGAGGAGAGTAGAGTGATGGGTTAGGGTTGAGAGGAGAGTGTAGTGATGGGTTAGGGTTGAGAGGAGTGTGTAGAGCGATGGGTTAGGGTTGAGAGGAGAGGAGAGTGTAGAGTGATGGGTTAGGGTAAGGGTTGAGGGGGGAGTGTAGAGTGATGGGTTAGGGTAAGAGTTGAGGGGAGAGTGTAGAGTGATGGGTTAGGGTAAGGGTTGAGGGAGAGTGTGAGTGATGGGTTAGGGTTGAGGGGAGAGTGTAGAGTGATGGGTTAGGGTTGAGAGGAGAGTAGAGTGATGGGTTAAGGTTGAGAGGAGAGGAGAGTGTAGAGTGATGGGTTAGGGTAAGGGTTGAGGGGGAGTGTAGAGTGATGGGTTAGGGTTGAGGGGAGAGTGTAGAGTGATGGGTTAGGGTAAGGGTTGAGGGAGAGTGTAGAGTGATGGGTTAGGGTTGAGGGGAGAGTGTAGAGTGATGGGTTAGGGTTGAGAGAGAGTAGAGTGATGGGTTAGGGTTGAGAGGAGAGGAGAGTGTAGAGTGATGGGTTAGGGTAAGGGTTGAGGGGGAGTGTAGAGTGATGGGTTAGGGGTTGAGGGAGAGTGTAGAGTGATGGGTTAGGGTTGAGGGGAAATTGTAAAGTGATGGGTCAGGGTAAGGTTTGAGGGGGGAGTGTAGAGTGATGGTTGAGGGGAGAGTGTAGAGTAATGGGTTAGGGTTCGGTTTAAGAGGAAGAGTATGATGGGGAGAGCTGAATGTGACATTGATGAGACAGAAACATAGGAGGTGAGAAAGAGGGGAGGAAGGAATGGAGGAAGGGTGTAAAGGAGTTGATTTATATGAATTCATATATGTTTGTAAAATGTGAAGATTTTTTTTTTATTAATGAATATTACTTAAACAAAACCAGTAAAGTAGTGGTCAGAGAGCTATGGGTTTAAAGATGATCATGTAAAAGTTAAGTTAAGGAGTGAAGAGGGTTCATCGTGGAACAGACGGGGTGGAATGTGGAGTGCTAGATCAGAGAGGGGGATATAAGGGTTGACGGTACTAAATTGTTAGGAGGGTGGTGAAGGGTTGGAAGGGGGGGTGCTGAAGAGTTAGTAGGTGGGGAGTGGGGGCCTTAAGGGTACAGAGTACATGATAGAAGACAGCAGAGGAGAAAGGCTTAGAGCAGACACACACACACACACACTCTTGCTTGTGCATACAGGAGCACATAACAGGCTTTAGCGTGTCATCACAGTTGGACCTCAGAAGCACATAACAGGCATAACATATCATCACAGTAGGAATCAGGAGCACATAACAGGCATAACATATCATCACAGTAGGAATCAGGAGCACATAACATGCTTAACATATCATCACAGTAGGAATCAGGAGCACATAACAGGCTTAACTTATCATCACAATAGGAATCAGGAGCACATAACAGGCGTAACTTATTATCACAGTAGGAATCAGGAGCACATAACATGCTTAACATATCATCACAGTAGGAATCAGGAGCACATAACAGGCTTAACTTATCATCACAGTAGGAATCAGGAGCACATAACAGGCTTAACTTATCATCACAGTAGGAATCAGGAGCACATAACAGGCTTAACATATCATCACAGTAGGAATCAGGAGCACATAACATGCTTAACATATCATCACAGTAGGAACTCAAGCCCCTTTCTTCCCACATCTACACTGTCCCTCCAGGAATTTATCCCTAGGTAAAAAGTGCGGAAGAAAACCTCATTTTCTAAGTACAGTCTAGTTTGACAGCCTCATGATAGAAGTCCTGTTCTATGGGTTGTTATGGTTCATTATTAGAAGGATGCTAAATCCAGGAAAGTGTTGTGCATGTTTAGTTCTGCAGCGCTCTCCATCACACACATGCACACACACACACACACACACACACACACACACACACACACACACACACACACACACACACACACACACACACACACACACACACACACACACACTCCACATCTCCATACTCCCACCAGATGGCCTTTGAAGACGTGACTTACAGCCTCTCTGAATATCAGTGTTGTTTTACTGCTCGTTCCGTTTTACACTGCAGGTCATTGTTTTGTTTTGCTTCAGAAAGCCCATTCCCCTTTTATTGGAGTGTCTGCTTATTAAAACCCCACTATAGGTAAATACCAGAATCACACACACACACACACACACGCACGTGCACGCACACGCGCGCACACGCACGCGCACACACAAGCACACGCACAAGCGCACACACAAGCACACGCACACGCGCACACACACGCACACACACATGCGCACACACAAACACAGTGTGATAGCAGGTCAAGTCCAGAAACACACAGTGAGATAATGATACAGCACACCAGGCCCAGGCAGTTTTGCTCTCCGTTTTATCACTTGTTTCTATACGGTCGTAAAGAGACACACTCTGGCACTCCACTGGAGGAGAGAGTTCCGTGGTTGTATCTCTACCCAGTTGTTGTTACATTTTATACAGGAGGAGGGAGAGGAGAGAGACAGGAGGAGGGAGACAAAGTCAGCTAATAAACAAAATCAAACAATATTTTATTTAACTATAAGATTTCAGATTTAAAGTATATATTGTGATCTGGCCAAGTGGTGAATTGTATTCCTCTACACTCATAGAAAAAAGATTTCCAAATGTGTTCTTTAACTGTCCTCTTAGGACACCCAGTAACTCTGCATGAGGATGTCTGACCACCACTTCCCTACTCTAGGTTCTATCTAGAACCTAAATGGGTTCTTCGGCTGTCCCCATAAGATAGCCCATTGAAGGACCCTTTTTGATTCCAGGTAGAACTCCTTTGGTTCACATCTAGATCCTGTAAAGCAAAAGGGTTCTACCTGGAACCGAAACCAAAAAAGGCATTACTGTGAGCTCAACTGCCCCATTTAAAGTGCCACCAGCCACCACTGATCCATGTCTATGGACCACCTTGCTTTTTGGCCAAGCAAGCTCAAGAGTTCATCTTTGAACTTGTCGAGGTGAACTCACAGATGCTCCTCTCAACCCAGAGTTTTCTAAGCCCGTCTCTGTGGACAACAATGACCGTCACCCTCTAGAGGGGTGTCCAGTGAGTGATGTTGGACCTGCCCACCTTTTAAGGGCAATTTGAGGTCTTAAGGTGTATTTACTGTTAAAAGGTACTAAGTACCCTGTGATCCGTTATGGAGAGATAACTTTCTCTTTCTTTTTCTCTACCGTGACCCCTTGATCAACCAAACCCAAACCACATTTTACCACTTGAATGCTGTTGAAAGGTTAGTAACCATGCACTCTGTCACAGGAACATAACCATTATTTTGAGTCTCTGGCAGCCCCTGGCAGTCTCTGGCAGCCTCTGGCAGCCTCTGGCAGTCTCTGGCAGTCTCTGGCAGCCTCTGGCAGTCTCTGGCAGTCTCTGGTCAAAGGCAGTACATTACATAGGGAATAACAGTGCAGTAATATCGAACAATTTCACAACAAAACACACAAATCCAAAGTAAAGGAATGGAATGGAATTAAGAATATATAAATATTTGGGCGAGTAATGTCAGAGCAGCATAGACTAAGATACATATGGGACATAGCTTCTGGCTACTCAGCCAGTCTAGTCAAGGGAGAATTTAAAGTGACAGTCATGCGTAAATACATTTTACATACAGATGGTCCCTGGAATGTAATCCACTATCCTGGCATTGGAAGCACTATCTGTCACATGGAATGACGCTGGAGAGACGAAGCAGGTACAGGGAGTAAAACATTTCATGAAGAACGGACATGGAACGAGACAGGAACAGTGACAGCAGACTAATAATAAAGACAAAAAACAATCAATGCAGTAGCGGGGAACAGAGCTGGGGAACAGACAAATATAGGGGAGGAAATAAACAGATGATGAGGGAGTCCAGGTGAGTCCAATATCGCTGATGCGCATGACGAGGGAAAGCAGGTGTGCGTAACGGATAAAAGGAGTGAGTGATGCAGGGCAGTCTGGTGCCCTCAAGCGCCGGGGGGGCGGGGGGGGAGCAGGAGCAGACGGGGCACCACCGGCGTCCCACCTGGGCGAACCGGCTGAGACATGGGCGCTGGGCAAGCCGGTTGGGGTGTGGAAACCTGACGAACTGTCAGGAGCATGGGAGCCGGCTGAGGCAAGACGCCTGTAGATCAAATCAAATGTATTTATATAGCCCTTCTTACATCAGCTTACATCAAAGTGCTGTATAGAAACTCAGCCTAAAACCCCAAACAGCAAGCAATGCAGGTGTAGAAGCACGGTGGCTTGGAAAAACTCCCTAGAAAGGCCAAAACCTAGGAAGAAACCTAGAGAGGAACCAGGCTATGAGGTGTGATGCAGGCTAGATCCCGCTGCAGCGAGGGTGACGTGATGCAGGGCAACCTGGCGCCCTCTAGCACCAGGAGGGGAAGAGCGGGAGCAGACGTGACCCCCTCTTGGGGCACCACTAGGCGTCTCACCTGGGCGAACCGGCCGAGACATGGGCGCTGGGCAAGCCGTTTGGGGCGTGGAAGCCCGACGAACCGACAGGGGTGTGGGAGCCTGGCGAGCCGGCTGAGGCATGGGAGCCTAACATCCAGCCGAGACAAGACGCCTGTCGATCCCGCTGCAGAGAGGGAGCCCGACAATCCAGCGAACGGGATGGAAACCTGCCGAGCCAACCGAGGCAACGAAACCTGTCGAGCCAGCCAGGGTGTGGAAGCCCGACGGGCTGGCTTAGGCACCCCCGGTTCCATCGGCGGCGGGATCCACCCCGACGTCACCAACAAAACAAAATGAACTCCTGGACCGGCTGGGCGAACAAGAGCTGACGATCCAGCTGAGGCCCGCCGTGGGATGGGCGCCATCCGAGCCAACCGTGGAACGGAAACCTCTCTAGCCAGCTAGGGTGTGGAAGCCCAACGAGCTGGCGAGGCACCCCCGGTTCCATCGTGGCGACCCAGAGCCAATGTCACCATACCAACTGGAATGCCAGTACTCCCCGATGCTTCGTATGATGGCTGATGCATTGATTGTTTTTGTCTTTGTTTTCTTGTATGCTGACGCTGTTCCTGTCTCGTTCCATGTCCGTTCCTTATTAAATGTTTGACTCCCCATACCTGCTTCGCCTCACCAAAGTCAACTCATGTGACACTATCCTCCACTAACTGAGCTACAGAGGACCATTTCAGGTCTCCTTCCTCAACATTGACCTCTTGCTTAACCCTAGTCTTAACCCTACACTTTAGCCTAGTCTTAACCTTACTCTTAACCTTACTCTTAACCCTAGTCTTAACCTTACTCTTAACCTTACTCTTAACCCTACTCTTAACCCTAGTCTTAACCCTAGTCTTCATCCTAGTCTTAAGCCTACTCTTAACCCTAGTCTTCATCCTAGTCTTAACCCTACTCTTAACCCTACTCTTAAGCCTAGTCTTAACCCTACTCTTAACCCTAGTCTTAACCCTAGTCTTTTCCCTATCCATACCACATTTTCTCTCTTGTTTAGTTTGGGAAGGTAGGCATTAGTCACCATCTGTTATAAGTAAAGGAAGGACCATTACTCTAAGCTTGTTTAAGTCTGGGAGCATTTGAGGTACTCTAACATTGAACTCTTGCTAAACCTTTGATCCTGCCTTAGTCTCTGCCCTAGCCATAGCTCAGTAATTCATCCCCCTTTTCACTCTTGTTCTTGCAGATGGACCGCGTTCACAAAATGCTGATTGGTCCAGAGGTTGGGCTAGCCACACCCCCTATGAGGAAACCCAGCTCATCGTGTGTTGTGTGCCGACTGAGGTTCAACTCAGAGGTAGGCAGAGTTTGACCTCATAGAGGGCAGTACCAGGGATGCTTGAGAACTCTACTGTCTCAACACTCAGAGAAAAAGGGTTCCAAAAGGGTTATTTGGCTGTTCCCATAGGAAAACCTTTTTTGGTTCCAGGTAGAACTCTTTTGGGTTCCTACATGGAACCCAAAAGAGTTCTACCTGGAACCAAAAGGGTTCTACACTGAACAAAAACATAAACGCAACATCTAAAATGTTCGTCCCATGTTTCCTGAGCTGAAATGAAAGATCCCATAAATTTTCCATATGCACACAATGCTTATTTCTCTCAAATTGTGAGCACAAATGTGTTGAGCATTTCTCCTTTGCCTAGATAATCCATCCACCTGACAGGTGTGACATATCAAGAAGGTGATTAAACAACATGATCATTACATGTTCATTTCTCTCCCATAAGCCGCCTCCAATGTCGTTTTAGAGAATTTGGCAGCATAACTACTTCAGCCCAGAGCCTCAACATCCGGCTTCTTCACCTGCGGGATCGTCTGAGACCAGCCACCTGGACAGCTGATGAAACTGTGGGTTTGCACAACCAAAGAATTTCTGCACAAACTGTCAGAAACCGCCTCATGGAAGCTCATCTGTGTGCTAGTCATCCTCACCATGGTTTTGACCTGACAGCAGTTTGGTGTCGTAACTGACTTCAGTGGGCAAATGCTCACCTTCAATGGCCACTGGCAAGCTGGAGAAGTGTGCTCTTCATGGATGAATCCCGGTTTCAACTGTACCGGGCAGATGGCAGTCAGCGTGTATGTACAATTTCTGGAAGCTGAAAATGTCCCATTTCTTCCATGGCCTGCATACTCACCAGTCATGTCACCCATTGAGCATGTTTGGGATGCTCTGGATCGACATGTACGACAGCGTGTTCCAGTTCCAACAATATAAAGAAACTTCACACATCCATTGAAGAGGAGTGGAACATTCCACAGGCCACAATCAACAGCCTGATCAACTCTATGTGTCTCGCTGTATGAGGCAAATGGTGGTCACACCAGATACTGACTGGTTTTCTGATCCACGCCCCTCCCTATTTTTAAGGGTATCTGTGACCAACACATGCATATCTGTTTTCCCAGTCATGTGAAATCAATAGATTAGGGCCTAATGAATTTATTTAAATTGACTGATTTCCTTATATGAATTGTAACTCAGTAAAACCTTAGAAATTGTTGCATGTTGCGTTTATATTTTAGTTCAGTGTACATGGAACCGAAAAGTGTTCTTCAGAGGGTTCTTCAAAGCGTTATCCTATGGGGACAGCCAATGAATCCTTTTAGGTTGTAGATGGCACCTCGTGCCTGGTCTTTCTCAACATGCAGGGATTGTCAAATGTGTTATTTAGTTATTTTATTATCTGTTCTAAAAGCAGCAGCTACTCTTCCTGGGGAATATGCAAGTGTTGTGTGGGTGTAAACCGTGTGAACGCAAGCTTGAAATATTGGATGAAGTGTATGAGATGAAATTCTCTGAGAGTTTATATATAAATTGCTCTGGATAAGAGTGTCTGCTAACTGACGAAACTGTAATGTTAGATCTCTGGCTTGACGCTGTGGCTATATGACTTGATGACTTAAGAACATACTACTGCATAGTCATTGGGCTTGTTGTTGTATCTTGTGTGACACTCTGATTCTGGTTGTCTCTCTGTGTAGAGCCAGGCCTCATCCCATTACAGGGGTTCTGGTTGTATTGTTTCTCTCTGTGTAGAGTCAGGCCTCATCCAATTACAGTGGTTCTGGTTCTATTGTCTCTCTCTGTGTAGAGCCAGGCCTCATCCCATTACAGTGGTTCTGGTTGTATTGTCTCTCTGTGTAGAACCAGGCCTCATCCCATTACAGTGGTTCTGGTTGTATTGTCTCTCTGTGTAGAGTCAGGCCTCATCCCATTACAGTGGTTCTGGTTGTATTGTCTCTCTGTGTAGAACCAGGCCTCATCCCATTACAGTGGTTCTGGTTATATTGTCTCTCTCTGTGTAGAGTCAGGCCTCATCCAATTACAGTGGTTCTGGTTGTATTGTCTCTCTCTGTGTAGAGCCAGGCCTCATCCCATTACAGCGGTACCAAACACTTCAAGAGGCTCAAAGCCCTCGACCCACTGGACTGCAAGACCAGAGCCCCTGACGCAGTCAACAAGAGCCCTGTCTCTCCCTGCCCTGTGCCACCCAGCTCAGACTACAGTTCAACAGGTTGGTGTGTGTGTGCCAGGGGGGAGAAAGGGTAGACAGAGAGAGAGGGGGATGATGTGTGTGAGCACGTGTGTGTGCGCGTGCATGCGTGAATGAGTGCATGCGTTAGGATGTGTGCGTGTGTATGTAAGTGCACGTGTGCATGTGTGTGTGCGTTCAAGGGTGTATTTGTAAATATGTGCTGACATCAAACACATAAAGGCTCCTTGTAGCTTTGATCATCCAGACCATCCCTTCTAACAGACCCTGCGTTTCCTGTCACCTCTCTCTATCTCTTTGATGTGTGAGGAAGCCTCTCGTCTGTCTATCCTCGCTGCTATATAGAGCAGATGGACTAAAACGTTGAAAGGCATTCAACTCTCCTCTCTCTAAATGACCCTGTATACATGTAGACACACATTCTCACTAATGAGTCTTTAGAGGTTCAAACGCAGCACTTTGCTTGTGTGTCTGTAACATATGCAGATCTGGGAGTATGTGTGCAGGAGTTTGTGTTGTTTGTTAATCCAAGATGGCGTAGCAGTGCAGAAGTGGTTTGTTGTCCTCTCGTTTACTTTTTGTATTTTTAATCTTTTTTTGTATATATTCCACTGTATTTTTCAATCTCTTTTTCCATTTTTAAATTAAATATACCTTCCGGTAACCCGCCTCACTCATTGTGACACAATTCTTTTAGACCCTATCGCCAAAACTTTCATCAGAAGGTAGCCAGCTAATTAGCTAAGTTACTCGCCATTTAGTCATTGTTAGCCACTGCTAGCGGCCTTTACCCTCTGCTCAGGCACCAGCTGTATTTTTAGCCTGGATAATACTTGCCAGCCTCAGACTGTTTTTCTCCACTACAACGCCAGATTCCTGCCGACCATTGATCATCACAGCTAGCTATCTTCAACTGAGTGACCCAGCCCCGAAGCTAGCCCTGAGCCAGGCGCTTCTCCCGGCTAGCAAACAAAATTCCCACAACTACAATACCTCTTTCGCCATCTGGCCCGATCCCTTCGTCGACACGGCGTCCCGCCGTACCACCACGACTGGTCCGCAGACGTAATTCCATCAGCTGTGCCTTCAACTGGCCTTTGCCGGACGACGGAGCAGACGCTTCTACTTACCCTGGACTGCTAACTTTAAACGATGTGTCTCCCGCGTGCTAGCGTAGTAACGACTACCTAGCTGCTTCCCTGTTTCATCTATTGCTGTACATTGGACCCTATGATCACTTGGTAGGGTGGAGTATCATGATAAATGAACAGTCCAGCAGGGCATCAGCTATATAAGCTGATGCCTGCTGGACTGTTCATTTATCATGATACTCCACTTTGTTTACCTTTGTTTATCTGTCGGCCCTAGCCCCGAACTCAGGCCCTGTGTGTAGCTAACCTACCCTCTCTGCCCATTCATCACCATTTTACCTGCTGTTGTTCACTTAGCTGATTAGCTGTTGTTGTCTTACCCGTTGTTGACTTAGCTAGCTCTCCCAATCAACATATGTGATTGCTTTATGCCTCGCTTTATGTCTCTCTCAAATGTCAATATGCCTTGTATACTGTTGTTTTTGATAATTATCATTGTTTTAGTTTACTGTGGAGCCCCTAGTCCCACTGTACATGCCTTAGATACCTCCTTTGTCCCACCTCCAACACATGCGGTGACCTCACCCAGTATAACCAGCATGTCCAGAGATGCACTCAGTGCCTGGGCTTACCTCCACTGTACCTGCACCCCACCATACCCCTGTCTGCACATTATGCCCTGAATCTATTCTACCACGCCCAGAAATCTGCTCCTTTTATTCTCTGTCCCCAACGCTCTAGGCGACCAGTTTTGCTAGCCTTTAGCCGTACCCTCATCCTACTCCTCCTCTGTTCCTCGGGTGATGTGGAGGCTAACCCAGGCCCTGCGTGTCCCCAGGCACTCTCATTTGTTGACTACTGTAATCGAAAAGGCCTTGGTTTCATGCATGTTAACATCAGAAGCCTCCTCCCTAAGTTTGTTTTACTCACTGCTTTAGCACACTCCGCCAACCCTGATGTCCTTGCCGTGTCTGAATCCTGGCTTAGGAAGGCCACCAAAAATTCTGAGATTTCCATACCCAACTACAACATTTCCGTCAAGATAGAACTGCCAAAGGGGGAGGAGTTGCAATCTACTGTAGAGATAGCTTGAAAGGTTCTGTCATACTTTCCAGGTCTATGCCCAAACAGTTCGAGCTTCTAATTTTAAAAATGAATCTCTCCAGAAATAAGTCTCTCACTGTTGCCGCCTGTTATAGACCCCCCTCAGCTCCCAGCTGTGCCCTGGACACCATATGTGAATTGATTGCCCCCCATCTATCTTCAGAGTTCGTTCTGTTAGGTGACCTAAACTGGGATATGCTTAACACCCCAGCAGTTCTACAATCTAAACTAGATGCCCTCAATTTCACACAAATTATCAAGGAATCCACCAGGTACAACCCTAAATCCGTAAACATGGGCACCCTCATAGATATTATCCTGACCAACTTGCCCTCCAAATACACCTCTGCTGTTTTCAATCAGGATCTCTGCGATCACTGCCTCATTGCCTGCATCCGCTATGGGTCCGCAGTCAAACGCGGACCACCCCTCATCACTGTCAAACGCTCCCTAAAACACTCCTGCGAGCAGGCCTTTCTAATCAACCTGGCCCAGGTAACCTGGAAGGATATTGACCTCATCCCGTCAGTCGAGGATGCCTGGTCGTTCTTTATAAGAAATTTCCTCGCCATCTTAATTAAGCATGCCCCTTTCAAAAAATGTAGAGCTAAGAACAGATATAGCCCTTGGTTCACTCCAGACCCGACTGCCCTTGACCAGCACAAAAACACCCTGTGGCGGACTGCAATAGCATCGAATAGTCCCCGCGATATGCAACTGTTCAGGGAAGTCAGGAACCAATACACACAGTCAGTCAAAAATTTGCATCCTGTACCTCTAACTCCAAAAAGATTTGGGAACTGTGAAGTCCATGGAGAACAAGAGCACCTCCTCCTAGCTGCCCACTGCACTGAGGCTTGGTGACACGGTCACCACCGATAAATCCATGATAATCGAAAATTTCAATAAGCATTTCGGCTGGCCATGCTTTCCTCCTGGCTACTCCAACCCTGGCCAACAGCTCCGCAACCCTCGCAGCTACTTGCCCGAGCCTCCCCAGCTTCTCCTTCACCCAAATCCAGATCGCAGATGTTCTGAAAGAGCTGCAAAACTTGGACCCGTACAAATCAGCTGGGCTAGACAATCTGGACCATCTCTTTCTAAAATGATCTGCCGCCATTGTTGCAACCACTATTACCAGTCTGTTCAACCTCTCTTTCATTTCGTCCAAGATCCTAAAGATTGGAAAGTTGCAGCGGTCATCCCCCTCTTCAAAGGGGGTGGCACTCTAGACCCAAACAAACTGTTACAGACCTATATCCATCCTGCCTTGCCTTTCGAAAGTCTTTGAAGGACAAGTTAATAAACAGACCACTAACCATTTCGAATCCCATCGTACCTTCTCCGCTGTGCAATCCGGTTTCTGAGCTGGTCATGGGTGCATCTCAGCCACGCTCAAGGTACTAAACGATATCATAACCTCCATCGATAAAAGACAGTACTGTGCAGCCGTCTTCATCGACCTGGCCAAGGCTTTTGACTCTGTCAATCACCACATTCTTATTGGCAGACTCAATAGCCTTGGTTTCTCAAATGACTGCCTCGCCTGGTTCACCAACTACTTCGCAGATAGAGTTCAGTGTGTAAAATCGGAGGCCTGTTGTCCGGACCTCTGGCAGTCTCTATGGGGGTGCCACAGGGTTCAATTCTCGGGCCGACTCTTTTCTCTGTATATATCAACAATGTCGCTCTTGCTGCGGGTGATTCCCTGATCCACCTCTACGCAGACGACACCATTCTGTATACATCTGGCCCTTCTTTGGACACTGTGTTAACTAACCTCCAAAGGAGCTTCAATGCCATACAACACTCCTTCCGTGGCCTCCAACTGCTCTTAAACTCTACCAAAACCAAATGCATGCTTTCAACAGTTCGCTGCCCGGACCCGCACGCACCCGCCAGCCCGACTAGCATCACTACTCTGGACGGTTCTGACCTAGAATACGTGGACAACTACAAATACCTAGGTGTCTGGCTACACTGTAAACTCTCCTTCCAGACTCATATTAAACATCTCCAATCCAAAATCATATCTAGAATCGGCTTTCTATTTCGCAACAAAGCCTCCTTCACTCACGCCGCCAAACTTACCTTAGTAAAACTGACTATCCTACCGATCCTCGACTTCGGCGATGTCATCTACAAAATAGCTTCCAACACTCTAATCAGCAAATTGGATGCAGTCTATCACAGTGCCATCCGTTTTATACCACTGCGACCTGTATGCTCTAGTTGGCTGGCCCTCGCTGCATATTCGTCGCCAGACCCACTGGCTCCAGGTGATCTACAAGTCTATGCTAGGTAAAGCTCCGCCTTATCTCAGCTCACTGGTCACGATAACAACACCCACCCGTAGCACGCGCTCCAGCCGGTATATCTCACTGGTCATCCCCAAAGCCAACATCTCCTTTGGCCGCCTTTCCTTCCAGTGACTGGAACGAATTGCAAAAATTGCTGAAGCTGGAGACTTACATTTCCCTCACCAACTTTAAACATCAGCTATCTGAGCAGCTAACCGATCACTGCAGCTGTACATAGTTCATCTGTAAATAGCCCACCCAATCTACCTACCTCATCCTCATATTGTTTTTATTTACTTTGCTGCTCTTTTGCACACCAGTATCACTACTTACACAACATCATCTGCTCATCATCATCTGCTCATCTATCACTCCAGTGTTAATCTGCTAAATTGTAATTACTTTGCTACTATGGCCTATTTATTGCCATACCTCCTCATGCCATTTGCACACACTGTATATAGACTTTCTTTTTTCTCTATTGTATTGACTGTACGCTTGTTTATTCCATGTAACTCTGTGTTGTTGTTTCTGTCGCACTGCTTTGCTTTATCTTGGCCAGGTCGCAGTTGTAAATGAAAACTTGTTCTCAACTAGCTTACCTGCTTAAATAAAGGTGGATTTAAAATAAAAAAATAATAATAAATGTATGCATGCCTCAGAGGCGTGTTCATATGTGTTGTGGTGTGCGTGAGTGTGTTAGAGGAAGAGTCTATTCATTTGACTTCATGCCATAGTGATAGAGTGAGCAAGTTTTTCTATTTAGCGTGGAAGAAACAGGGGAACTTTGTGATGATTACTTTGCCAAACAGCCTTATTGCCATTTTAGAGAGACAGTCAATGACAATAAATAAACGCTTACAGGCCTAATCCCCATTAACACATGACCACTATGGGGTTTCCCTCTGGGGAAGCCCTTCCGTTCCTGGTCCGTCTCACTGCAGATAATGGACCGTAATCATTTCAATCCGAAGCCTTTCATTTTCCACTCTGAAAAATGGAAGCAGATTCCCATGGGAAATCTTTGGTTATTACTGAGATTACAGAGGCTAATGAATCTCATAAACACTGTTGCTGGTGTGGTTTTCTATCTCAGTGAGTTATGGTAAAATTTGAGAGACTTGGTCTGCTTCCCAAATGGCACCCTTTCCCAACATAGTGCACCATGGGCCCTGGTCAAAAGTGGTACACTTGTTAGGGATAGGGTGCTATTTGGGATGCATGCCTGCAGTAGTAACCAGCATTAGATGCAGGCCTGCAGTAGTAACCAGCATTAGATGCAGGCCTGCAGTAGTAACCAGCATTAGATGCAGGCCTGCAGTAGTAACCAGCATTAGATGCAGGCCTGCAGTAGTAACCAGCATTAGATGCAGGCCTGCAGTAGTAACCAGCATTAGATGCAGGCCTGCAGTTGTAACCAGCATTAGATGCAGACCTGCAGTAGTAACCAGCATTAGATGCAGGCCTGCAGTTGTAACCAGCATTAGATGCAGGCCTGCAGTAGTAACCAGCATTAGATGCAGGCCTGCAGTAGTAACCAGCATTAGATGCAGGCCTGCAGTTGTAACCAGCATTAGATGCAGACCTGCAGTAGTAACCAGCATTAGATGCAGGCCTGCAGTAGTAACCAGCATTAGATGCAGGCCTGCAGTTGTAACCAGCATTAGATGCAGACCTGCAGTAGTAACCAGCATTAGATGCAGACCTGCAGTTGTAACCAGCATTAGATGCAGGCCTGCAGTAGTAACCAGCATTAGATGCAGGCCTGCAGTAGTAACCAGCATTAGATGCAGGCCTGCAGTTGTAACCAGCATTAGATGCAGACCTGCAGTTGTAACCAGCATTAGATGCAGGCCTGCAGTAGTAACCAGCATTAGATGCAGGCCTGCAGTAGTAACCAGCATTAGATGCAGGCCTGCAGTAGTAACCAGCACATTTTAAAGGTTGATGATGGAGAGAAGAAAGCATCAGGGTTAACTTACCTCTCCTTTCTCTCTCACCACCACTATCACACACACAAACACTCTCCTCACTAATTCACCACTCAACACACTCAAATTCGGTTTCATTCTAAGATGGG
Organism: Oncorhynchus nerka; assembly: GCF_034236695.1. Lineage (NCBI taxonomy): Eukaryota > Metazoa > Chordata > Actinopteri > Salmoniformes > Salmonidae > Oncorhynchus > Oncorhynchus nerka. The sequence goes on along the minus strand of NC_088399.1, from coordinate 82,800,828 downwards.
AGGGATAAACTTGTATAGATTTCACTCATCCCACCCAAAATGATGGCAGTCTTATTACAATGCTCTATTATATTCTATTATTCTGTGTAGATGTCACATTCAGACCCGTGTTATCACCACCCTCTGCCTCTGGGGTGGCGCCATCGACCTGCAGCCCAGCAGTTTCAATGGAGACGCCCCCTGACCGCTCTCTGTCGCCCTGTCCCATGGTGGAGAAGGAGAAGGAGATGGAAGGAGCGGTGGAGGAGGTCGGAGAGTCGGAGGAAGAGAAGGCTAAGAGACTGCTCTACTGTTCTCTCTGCAAGGTCGCCGTCAACTCTGCATCCCAGCTACAGGCTCACAACAGCGGTGAGAATGAAGCATCACTGACCTGTGTGTGTGTGTGTGTGTGTGTGTGTGTGTGTGTGTGTGTGTGTGTGTGTGTGTGTGTGTGTGTGTGTGTGTGTGTGTGTGTGTGTGTGTGTGTGTGTGTGTGTGTGTGTGCGTTTGTGTGCGTGTTTGCGTGCGTGCGTACTTGTGTGTGTCATCATCATGCTGCAACAAGTCCGTCTTATTAATCAATCTAAGACATCTACAGAGCTCAGGGCTCTTATCAGATCAATACCACACCAATCAATCACTCCCTTCCTTACCCCAAGGCCAAGGCCATTACTGCCATCTTGATCTGACAGGTAAAGTGTATGTTAGGACAGGGCCTCTCTCTTGTCATTATCTCCATTTACACTGAGATGCACCTTTATGTAGTAGCCAGATGTCCCACTTTGTTAATACTTAGTTGGCGTCTCTGCTTCTCACCTTTGACCTATCTGACCTTTCACCCTGTCAGGCACGAAACACAAAACAATGCTGGAGGCCAGGAGCGGCGACGGAGCCATAAAGTCATTCCCCAGGTCAGGGGTCAAAGCCAAGCTGGCCCCTCCCACCGAGGTGTCAACGGGGCTCCAGAACAAAACTTTCCACTGTGAGATCTGCGATGTTCACGTCAACTCCGAGACACAACTCAAACAGGTTAGTTATATAGTGTATGTCAACTCCGAGACACAACTCAAACAGGTTAGTTATATACTTTATGTCAACTGCCAGATACAACTCAAACAGGTTAGTTATATAGTGTATGTCAACTGCGAGACACAACTCAAACAGGTTAGTTATATAGTGTATGTCAACTCCGAGACACAACTCAAACAGGTTAGTTATATAGTGTATGTCAACTGCGAGACACAACTCAAACAGGTTAGTTATATAGTGTATGTCAACTCCGAGACACAACTCAAACAGGTTAGTTATATAGTGTATGTCAACTCCGAGACACAACTCAAACAGGTTAGTTATATAGTGTATGTCAACTGCGAGACACAACTCAAACAGGTTAGTTATATAGTGTATGTCAACTCCGAGACACAACTCAAACAGGTTAGTTATATAGTGTATGTCAACTGCGAGACACAACTCAAACAGGTTAGTTATATAGTGTATGTCAACTCCGAGACACGACTCAAACAGGTTAGTTATATAGTGTATGTCAACTCCGAGACACAACTCAAACAGGTTAGTTATATAGTGTATGTCAACTGCGAGACACAACTCAAACAGGTTAGTTATATAGTGTATGTCAACTGCGAGACACAACTCAAACAGGTTAGTTATATAGTGTATGTCAACTCCGAGACACAACTCGAACAGGTTAGTTATATAGTGTATGTCAACTCCGAGACACAACTCAAACAGGTTAGTTATATAGTGTATGTCAACTGCGAGACACAACTCAAACAGGTTAGTTATATAGTGTATGTCAACTCCGAGACACAACTCGAACAGGTTAGTTATATAGTGTATGTCAACTCTGAGACACAACTCAAACAGGTTAGTTATATACTTTATGTCAACTCCGAGACACAACTCAAACAGGTTAGTTATATAGTGTATGTCAACTGCGAGACACAACTCAAACAGGTTAGTTATATACTTTATGTCAACTGCCAGATACAACTCAAACAGGTTAGTTATATAGTGTATGTCAACTCCGAGACACAACTCAAACAGGTTAGTTATATAGTGTATGTCAACTCCGAGACACAACTCAAACAGGTTAGTTATATACTTTATGTCAACTCCGAGACACAACTCAAACAGGTTAGTTATATAGTGTATGTCAACTGCGAGACACAACTCAAACAGGTTAGTTATATAGTGTATGTCAACTCCGAGACACAACTCAAACAGGTTAGTTATATAGTGTATGTCAACTCCGAGACACAACTCAAACAGGTTAGTTATATAGTGTATGTCAACTCCGAGACACAACTCAAACAGGTTAGTTATATAGTGTATGTCAACTGCCAGACACAACTCAAACAGGTTAGTTATATACTTTATGTCAACTGCGAGACACAACTCAAACAGGTTAGTTATATAGTGTATGTCAACTCCGAGACACAACTCAAACAGGTTAGTTATATAGTGTATGTCAACTCCGAGACACAACTCAAACAGGTTAGTTATATAGTGTATGTCAACTGCGAGACACAACTCAAACAGGTTAGTTATATAGTGTATGTCAACGCCGAGACACAACTCAAACAGGTTAGTTATATCGTGTATGTCAACTCCGAGACACAACTCAAACAGGTTAGTTATATAGTGTATGTCAACTGCGAGACACAACTCAAACAGGTTAGTTATATAGTGTATGTCAACTCCGAGACACAACTCGAACAGGTTAGTTATATACTTTATGTCAACTCCGAGACACAACTCGAACAGGTTAGTTATATACTTTATGTCAACTCCGAGACACAACTCGAACAGGTTAGTTATATACTTTATGTCAACTCCGAGACACAACTGAAACAGGAGAGTGAAATACAGGTTGAGTTTAACAGCATACAAAGAAACACAAAACAAATATAAGAAGGTAAGCATCAGGTTGTGTTGGTACAAATGTGTTGTACTGGTTGTTGTAAGTTGAAATGTTTAGGGTTTATATAAGGTCAGGTGCTTATGAATATTCATCAGTTCATTAGACATGGTTTGGCCTGATTGTTAATAACCATCTGTCTGTGTACGCCACTCAAAATCAAATCCTCCCTTTTATAAATATTTATACATTTAGAAGGCTAAGAACAAATGTACATTACAGAGATGAGAGGAAAAAGTGGAACTTTAATTAGGTGTAGTGTTTCCTTTCATTTCCTGTGGCCTGATATGAATCTATGATTTAGACTGGCCTCATCTCTCTTTCTCTCTCTCTCAAGTTCAAGCTGCTTCATTGGCCTGAAAAACATTGCGTCAATAGTGCCAAAGCAACAATGTATACAATATATGTATACAATATACATTGTAATAATATAATGTCTCTATCTACTTTTCTCTCTCTCTCTCTCTCTCTCTCTCTCTCTCTCTCTCTCTCTCTCTCTCTCTCTCTCTCTCTCTCAGTGTCTCTCTGTCTCTCTCTGTTGGTGTCTCTCTGTCTCTCTCTCTCTCAAGTTAATTCAATGGGTTTTATTGACATGGGAAACATATTTTTACATTGCCAAAGCAAGTGAAATAGATAATAAACAAAAGTGAAATAAACAGTCAAAAGTTATTTATTTATCCTTTATTTAACTAGGCAAGTCAGTTACTGTAAGACCAAATTCTTATTTACAAAGATGGCCTACACCGACCAAACTCGGACGATGCTGGGCCAATTGTGTGCCGCTCTATGGGACTCCCAATCACGGCCGGTTGTGATACAGTCTGGTTTTGAACCAGGTTGTCTGTAGTGACGCCTCCAGTACTGAGATGCAGTGTCTTAGACCGCTGCACCACTTGGGAGCCCACTTGGGAGCAGCACCGCACCACTTGGGAGCCCAATTGGGAGCCCACTTGGGAGCAGCACCGCACCACTTGGGAGCCCAATTGGGAGCCCACTTGGGAGCAGCACCGCACCACTTGGGAGCAGCACCGCACCACTTGGGAGCCCACTTGGGAGCAGCACCGCGCCTCTTGGGAGCCCATTAAAAGTAAACATTACACTCACAAAATTTCTAAGAAATAGAGACATTTCAAATGTCATACAATGGCTATATACAGTGTTAAAGTTAAAGTACGTAAGGGAAAATAAATGTAATTTTATTGTGGCAACAGGTCACAAATGTTTACGTTGTGATGGCACACTGTAGTGTACAAATGGGAGTTTTACAAAATTGGTTTTGTTTTCAAATTCTTTGTGGATCTGTGTAATCTGATGGAAATATGTGTCTCTAATATGGTCATACATTTGCCAGGAGGTTAGGAAGTGCAGCTCAGTTTCCACCTCATTTTGTGGGCAGTGAGCACATAGCCTGTCTTCTCTTGAGAGCCGGGTCTGCCTACGGCGGCCTTTCTCAATTGCAAGGCTATGCTCACCGAGTCTGTACATAGTCAAAGCTTTCCTTAAGTTTGGGTCTCTCTCTGTGTCTGTCTCTGTCTCCCCAATCTCCTCAGCACATCAAAAGTAGAAGACATAAAGACCGAGTAGCAGGGAAGCCAGCCAAGCCCAAGTTCAGCCCGTATGGTCTACCGCCCCAACGCAACCAGTCAGTGAGTACCACATTATTGTATTATGAAATCAAATCAAATTGTATTGTATTTGTCACATGCACCGAATACAACAGTACCTTACTGTGAAATCCTTACTTACTAGCCCTTAACCAACCAGTTCAAGAAATAGAGTTAAGAAAATATTGACTAAATAAAGAAAAGTTTTAAAAATCAAATCAAATCAAAAAGTAACACAAAAATATTACATAACAATAACGGGGCTATATACAGGGGGTACCGGTACCGAGTCAATGTACAGGGGTAGAGGTTAGATGAGGTCATTTGTAAAGTGACTATGCATAGATAATAAACAGAGATTAGCAGCAATGTAAAAACAGGGAGGGGGTGTTAATGTAAATAGTCCGGGTGGCCATTTGATTAATTGTTCAGCAGTCTTATGGCTTGGGGGTAGAAGCTGTTAAAGAGCCTTTTGGTCCTAGACTTGGCGCTCCTGTACCGCTTGCCGTGCGATAGCAGAGAGAACAGTCTATGACTTGGGTGACTGGAGTCTTTGACCATTTTTGGGGCCTTCCTCTGACACCACCGAGTAAACAGGTCTTGGATGTCAGGAAGCTTGGCCCCAGTGATGTACTGGGCTGTACACACTACCCTCTGTATCGCCTTATGGTCAGATGCCGAGCAGTTGCCATACCAGGTGGTGATGCAACCAGTCAGGATGCTCTCGATGGTGCAGCTGTAGAACTTTTTGAAGATCTGTGGACCCATGCGAAATCTCCTGTGGGGGAAAAGGTGTTGTCGTGCCCTCTTCACAACTGTCTTGGTGTGTTTGGACCATGATAGTTCGTTGGTGATGTGGACACCAAGGAACTTTAAACTCTCGTCCCGTTCCACTTCAGCCCCATTGCTGTTAATGGGGGCCGGTTTGGCCCTCCTTTTCCTATAGTCCACGAACAGTTGCTTTGTCTTGCTCACATTGAGGGAGAGGTTGTTGTCCTGGCACCACACTGCCAGGTCTCTGACCTCCTCCCTATAGGCTGTCTCATCGTTGTCGGTGATCAGGCCTACAACTGTTGTGTCGTCAGAAAACGTAATGATGGTGTTAGAGTCGTGCCTGGCCACGCAGTCGTGGCAGTACTTTACTGGAGGTTTTGTTGTGGACTGATTGTGGAACGTGTGATAGCTGTATGGTGGTGATCACATTGTAGAACAGTTGTAGAAAGATTTTGATCATGTTGTTTTTGGTTTCCAGGTTGGGATCGCTCTGAGGAAGGAGCAGGACTTGGCGAAGCCTCTCGCCTCGTGCCTCTTACAGCGCCATCTCTCCCTTGCTGCTGCTGCTGCCATGGCAACCCTGTCCCCGTTTCATTTGCGCCCTGCCCCTATACCTGGCCCTGCCATCTTTCAGATTCAGGCCCTCCCCCAGACCTTGTTACATCCCGCCCCAGGACCTTTTCGTACGGCACATACATCAGTTCTGTTCTCACCGTACTGACCCAGACCTGCACCAGACTTGGCCTATACCTGACCCTGATCCAGACCCGTATCAGATGGACCAAAACCCAACAGAACCTGTGGGACCAGTGCAGACAAATTATGGTCTAGAAAGTGTGTATGTGTGTGTTTGTGTAAGTGTGTGTGCATTTGTCATGTGCGTGTGTTTGTCAAGAAATATGAGTATTGTTTTTCAATAAAGAATATGTTGCTGGCTGTGATGTTGTGGAGGTCTATTTTTTAAGAAAAATCCCATCCGTCCTTGTTTACAAACACTGGAAAGTGAGATGTAATCTACATCTCGATTAGGCTGATAGAAATATTTATTATTTAGTTGAATGATTTTTGATTTGAACGTCATTATTTCTATATAGCCTACACTTTCTCATTGTGAACTTCTAACCCGAGTGGGACGGGTGTGGCTTTGTGACAATGATCAAAAGAGCAGCTGCTAACGGGTTTGACAGCTCCAACGCAGTTCCACCTCCGACATAACAAAAACATCAGCTCGGCTATCGCCAGTTAATTAACACTTCATCTGATTGAATCCAGGCCAAAGTCAGCCACAAATAGAGCCAGAGGCAGACAACAAGAGACACAGACAGAAGCACATCCCTCAACCCGTACCTCAGTGAGTAGAGAAGCCATCTGAACCCTTCTGCTACTAAAGCTAGCTTACAGTCTGACGCTAATCCCTTTTTGGATACCATTCAAGAATTTCTCGAAAACTGAAATAAATTAAGAGATCCTTCATTTGGCTTCAAACGAGGGGCCTTCATCAATGATTTATTACTTAGAGTACAGATAATCCCCTGCCTTAACTCCTTCAGATAAATCACAACAGGAATGTGCTCCTTGACCGTGACTTTATTGTCTGGGAAATGTTGCTGTGTACAGGAGGACTCCATGCCCCATGCATCTCTGTAGAGTTACATTTTATCAGACATATGTTGTTAAATCTAATGTTTTGGTGGGAGATAGTCTTTAAGAAGGGGTCAACCAAAATCAAATACAACTATTTGATGATGACAACCTTAAATGGGGGGGGGCTGGAAGTTGTGTGCATTGTGACTAATACATGCCTAGGGTTGCAAAGCTACCAGTAATTTACCAGAATCTTCTACCAGAATCTTCTGTAATTTTGGTGATTAAAAGAAATTCTATCAGAACTTTTATCATTTATACTTCAATAACTTACTTTTTTAAAATTGATATGCAGTATTGATATCTGTTTCCATATTTTCTAGTAGATAGACCATATGATTCAAGAGAAAATAGCCTAATTAATGAAAAAATACAATACCATTATTTCAATGAACTCTGCAACTCTTCCAACTATTGACTTTCACAACTGTCACCAGTTTCCAGGCCAAAAATATAATATACATATTGACAAGAGGAATACCTATGTGAGAATGCTGTTCATCGACTACAGCTTGGCATTCAACACCATAGTACCCTCCAAGCTCGTCATCAAGCTCGAGACCCTGGGTCTCGACCCCGCCCTGTGCAACTGGGTACTGGACTTCCTGACCGGCCGCCCCCAGGTGGTGAGGGTAGGCAACAACATCTCCACCCCGCTGATCCTCAACACTGGGGCCCCACAAGGGTGCGTTCTGAGCCTTCTCCTGTACTCCCTGCTCACCCACGACTGCGTGGCCACGCACGCCTCCAACTCAATCATCAAGTTTGCGGACGACACAACAGTGGTAGGCTTGATTACCAACAACGACGAAACGGCCTACAGGGAGGAGGTGAGGCCCCTCGGAGTGTGGTGTCAGGAAAATAACCTCACACTCAACGTCAACAAAACTAAGGAGATTATTGTGGACTTCAGGAAACAGCAGAGGGAACACCCCCCTATCCACATCGATGGAACAGTAGTGGAGAGGGTAGTAAGTTTTAAGTTCCTCGGCATACACATCACAGACAAACTGAATTGGTCCACTCACACAGACAGCATCGTGAAGAAGGCGCAGCAGCGCCTCTTCAACCTCAGGAGGCTGAAGAAATTAGGCTTGTCACCAAAAGCACTCACAAACTTCTACAGATGCACAATCGAGAGCATCCAGGCGGGCTGTATCACCGCCTGGTACGGCAACTGCTCCGCCCACAACCGTAAGGCTCTCCAGAGGGTAGTGAGGTCTGCACAACGCATCACCGGGGGCAAACTACCTGCCCTCCAGGACACCTACACCACCCGATGTTACAGGAAGGCCATAAAGATCATCAAGGACAACAACCACCCGAGCCACTGCCTGTTCACCCCGCTATCATCCAGAAGGCGAGGTCAGTACAGGTGCATCAAAGCTGGGACCGAGAGACTGAAAAACAGCTTCTATCTCAAGGCCATCAGACTGTTAAACAGCCACCACTAACATTGAGTGGCTGCTGCCAACACACTGACACTGACTCAACTCCAGCCACTTTAATAATGGGAATTGATGGGAAATGATGTAAATATATCACTAGCCACTTTAAACAATGCTACCTAATATAATGTTACATACCCTACATTATTCATCTCATATGCATACGTATATACTGTACTCTATATCATGTACTGCATCCTTATGTAATACATGTATCACTAGCCACTTTAACTATGCCACTTTGTTTACATACTCATCTCATATGTATATACTGTACTCGATACCATCTACTGTATCTTGCCTATGCTGCTCTGTACCATCACTCATTCATATATCTTTATGTACATATTCTTTATCCCCTTACACTGTGTATAAGACAGTAGTTTTGGAATTGTTAGTTAGATTACTTGTTGGTTATTACTGCATTGTCGGAACTAGAAGCACAAGCATTTCGCTACACTCGCATTAACATCTGCTAACCATGTGTATGTGACAAATAAAATTTGATTTGATTTGATTTTGATTTGATTTGACATAGTCAAATTTAAACCTATGTAAAAAAAACATTTAAAAGGATATTTATTGCTGAAACACTCATGTTAAACACCAGTGGTATTCACTAAGTTAATGGTTTATATTTAGGATAATGTTTTGCAGCTTTGTCATTTCATTATTTCTTATATTGTACATGTGATAAGGCCACACAGAGGGCCAGTGATAATTACAGACACCTGTGATAATCTGGAGGGACACTACATAAAATCCTTGAAAGACACCAAAATTCAGGTAGATTACTGGTAAACTTTGAAAGTTTACAGTAATATACACTCCCTTTTCAACCCTATACATATCTAAGGAACTGTTTCAGAGGAAGAAATGTTTATATTCAGCTGTCGATTTTATTAGTGTGAGATTCCCAATTGACCTTCAGTGGCTAAGTACATCACCATGCAGCAGAGGAGCACCTATTTGGGGATTCTCTAGTGGTACATGTAAAGTGCTTTTAGTCTAATGGCCACGAGAAAGGAAGGGTCTTGTAGAAACAACGTCCCACTCCCACACTCCTATAGTAGGCCATGAGATCTTCTCCTGCTCCTCTTTCTCATGTGTTTGAAGCAGTTGCTCCAGGACTAATAACTCAATCGGCAAGGCTAGAAAATGACCCCTCGTGGGATCACTGATTCTCCACAAATTCAAACCTTAGAGTAACATAATATTACTTTCAGTTACTTTTGGATGACTTTCCGCTTAAGAGGCATTAGAAACCAAAAAGGATCAATCAAACAAAGTGTAGTCATAGTGATGGTAACGTAACTGATTATAGTTACAGTGTTTTTGTTATCAGATTAAATGTAATCAGTTCATTCCCAACCATGCACACACACCAAACATTTTTTTTAAAAACCTTTACTAAACTAGGCAAGTCAGTTAAGAACAAATTCTTATTTTCAATGACGGCCTAGGAACAGTGGGTTAACTGCCTTGTTCAGGGGCAGAACGACAGATTTGTACCTTGTCAGCTCAGGGGTTTGAACTTGCAGCCTTCCGGTTACTAGTACAACGCTCTAACCACTAGGCTACCCTGCCACCCCATCACACACCACACATCACACACACACACACACACCACACACACACACGCACACCACAAACACCACACACACCACACACACACCACACACACAAACACACACACACACACACCAAACACACACACACACACACACACCACACACACCACACACCACACCACACACACACACACCACACCACACGCACCACACCACACACACACACACACACACCACACACACACACACACACACACAGACACACACACACACACACACACACACACACACACACACACACACACACACACACACACACACACACACACACACACACACACACACACACCACATCACACCACACACACACACCACACCACACCACACACACCACACACACACACACCACCACACCACACCACCACCACAC